>NW_026000108.1:22429335-22439262 GCF_001458135.2 Marmota marmota marmota | reverse complement strand
GGGTAACCAAAGCAACAGGTGATTCCTGACTGGTCCTCAGCAGGACCCGGACCGAGAAGCAGTTTCCGCGGGCTCCTTAGCCCTGGGCCAGGGCAGCTCCGGGAGCCGGAACTTGGCCGCTCTGTGCTCGGTGTATGCTCTGATAAGAGCAGGCTCCAAGAAGCAGTTTCTGCAGGCTCCTTAGCCCTGGGCCAGGGCAGTTCCGGGAGCCGGAACTCGGCCGCTCCGTGCTCGGTGTATGCTCTGATAAGAGCAGGCTCCAAGAAGCACTCAGGCACTGAGCCTGAGTAATCTGTCTGCAAGCCGCAGGCGAATGGCAGCCTGAAATTACCTGTTCTATGGCTGAATGAGCTGTGGTCAGTCGAAAACATGGATGGTGACGTCAGCTCTCCAATATGGTGGCCACTGGCCTCCTCTGTGGTCTGACCGGTGTGGAGAACCGAGATGGACCGCTTCCTTCCCCCGTCTCGAACCCAGAATTGAGCACTGAGTACGGCGCTTGCACGGCTGGCAGAAACTGCAGTGCTGTATCCCTGTGCCGCTGTCTCCTCGTTTCCCAGTGCGCGCTGCAGACTCTAGCCGCGGGGTGATTTGCTGAATAAGCAGTGTTACCCTCCGTGCAACAAATCTCTCGTGTTTGAGTCCCCGTAGCCGATCCTCGTGAGATGGAAATCCGTCCTCCAGGTTCCGGAGCACCCCACTATTGCTGGAAATTCCTAACAAGATAGCCTTTAGCAGTCCTGACTCGTCATACTCCCACACAGTGACGTGGCACACGGGGGCAATGCACTCCCCTCACCACCATCTTCCACCCTATCCCTTCCCTATGTATTTAATCTTCATTATATGTATTGAATAATTTAAATTGGATTAAGAGTTTTTCTCAGGGAATTCTAATTCAAAATTCCCAAAGAAATTGCATAAAATCAAGCTTCCTCTAGTTCACTATTTGGCCATAAAAGGACATGGTTTTTACAAGTTAGTGTTAAGCCAGACTTCTTTATCCCTCTTGGGCTAAATCAGTGGCTCCTAGTGACTCAGTTACTTCACATAATATGGAAAGTTTTCTGGGAAATGTCAGAGAATTTCTGTTAAAAATATTAATTAATTCATTAATTCATTAATTTTTAAAGAATAGAACACAAGACTCTTTGTGTCTGGAGTCTGTTTCTTCACCAGTATATCTGGGCTATTTTCAAGCTGTCTATTCCACACAAAGAAAAACTAGTCCATACTCCAAAAACGTCAGGATCAGGATATCACTTACTTTGTCTTTCTTCTGTTTTCTCTTGTCTCCACCTTCTTCTCTCTCTCTCTCTTTCTCTTCCACTTTTTCTAGTATATTTGCATAATTGTGTGCTAATGCCTCCAAAATGAGAGCATAACCTCTTGATTCTAGGGAATTTTAACTATTCATTGCATGTTATGTGGTTAAGGCAGCCTGTCTCACTACACCAAGACTAGTAAGTAAAACAAAATTTTATTATTACTCCTCCTAGGCTTATGGGAAGCTGGGCTTAAATGGTTAGTTCTAACTAAGAATCTCTTATATGAATGCATTAGTAGATGTCCCCTTCCAGCTCAGCATGGAAGCCTTTCCATATAGTTTAGGCTTCTCAGAATGTGTAGATTGGTTTTCAAAAGAGATTGTTCTGAAAGTGAACACTCTAAGAATACCAGGTAGGACCTGTAAGAATTCTAATACCAAAACAGCATTTGGATTGTATTCTTGTGGCAGAACAAGACAGTAAGGCCAGCCAAAATTCAAGTTTAGATATATTATATTTCACCTACTTTGGGAAGATAGTTAAATGATCTTCAGTTATTTCAAAAGTAGCACACTCCAAAATCAGTGCCTAGTCTAGGGCTTCAAATATACTAGGTGTTCAATATTATTTTGTTGTTGCTGTTGTGATCAGGAACTGAACCCAGGAGTGCTTAACCACTAAGCCACATCACCAGCCCTTTTTTATATTTTATTTAGAGACAGGGTCTTACTAAGTTGCTTAGAGCCTCCTAAGTTGCTGAGGCTCCCTCAAACTCCCTCCTTATTAAAGGCATGCACCACTGTACCCAGGTTTAATACATATTTTTGAACTAATGAATGAGCAAGAAACTCAGTTTCATGAGATCATCTTTAAGCCGAAAATTTAGCTAACTCTAGATCCATGTGTTCTCCTATTTATGTACTATGAAATATAATAAATTACTTTCATTTTAGTTGGTGAAAATTGTTTTTCTCTTATGAGTTAAAAAGCAACATATCATATAGGATTATAAATCATAAAAGCCTCAAGAACCTAGGATTTTGGGAACTGGGGGTGGATAAAATTTTAAATTTCTGTGTATTCATTGAACTTGCATAAATTCTTCAGTTTTCAGATGTGAAATAATATTCTGAGATTATCCAATTTGTGTACCAAAACTTTGCTATAAAACTTTCTCTTTTACCTGCTTCATAGAACTCCAAAGTTATCATCAAGATGATACATTTTTATTCCTATATTTCTTTTATCTGAATTGTAGTTAATGTTAATAATTTGGGATCTAGATTAGATAAGTGGCATGAGTAATCTGATGTTTCATTAATTTTTTACTCAGGTTTATAACCAGCTTTTTAATTTTTTTCATTGATCTTTCTAGTCATACATGACAGTAGAATATATTTTGGCAGATTATAAATACACAGACTGTAACTTATTCTATTTAGGATTCTGCCTAAATAGAATGTGTTTATATATGATGTGAAGTAACCCTACTCATATTTACAAATACAAGGCTAGGGAAATTATGATTCATTAACTCTGCTGTCTTTTCTATTCCCCTGCCCCCTTCCCTTTGTTTCCATTTGTTACATCTAATCTTTTTGAATCAATAATATCTTGTTCTTGACTGTTTTCTAACACTCACTGACTCTTAAATTGTCGTATTCAATTCCATATATTATATTTTAGTCAGTTTTTCCAGTGTTGTGACTAAAAGACCTGATCAGACCAATTGTAGAGGAACAAGCTCAGTTTCAGAGGTGTCAGTCCACAGACAGCTAGCTCCATTCCCCAGGGTTCAAGGTAAGGCAGTACATCAAAAGAGTGTGGCCAAAGAAAGTGTCTCACATGATGATGAGAAGCAGGAAGACAGACTCCACTAACTGGATACAAATTTATACCTAAAGGCACACCCCCAGTGACCCATCTGCTCAAGGCACACTCTACCCAACTTCAGTTACCACTCAGTTAATCCCATGAGGCGATTAATTCACTAATTGGGTTAAGGTTCTCATAACCCAATCATTTCTCCTCTAAACCTTCTTGCATTGTTTCACACATAATCTTTTGGGGTACACTTCACATCCAAACGATAATACATTATATTTGCATTTGTCGAATCTTGTAACTTCAACAAACCAGATGCTTTTCTATGTTCTGCAACAACAACAACAAAAATATCTGTCTTTGCTTTGTATATACTGGTTCCTTCAGTAATTACTGTAGTCTTACTAATTCCTCCCTCATTTTCTATTTTACACAATTGTGCAATGCTGTAAATTGGAGACCATTTTTCCTCCAATATATTCCCCGTAGAATACCTTCTATATGTGCCCAGTATTTGAGACAGATTCCTGTATGATGTGCAGGAATCCATGGTGGACTTCTAGTACGTACCTGAACTTCTATGCAAATATTAGTGATAGGGAAGTTTCCAGATAAAATGGTCACAAAAAAAGTGTACATAAATTCTTGATCCTGGTGTTTTCCATGATAATACCAAATACCTCCTAGGATAACATCTACGATAACTTTCAATTTTAATTTCTGTTCATACTGTATAACATATAATTGCTCAAAATTGATTTACAAAACTTTCTCTAAATATTGATTCCAGATCTCCTAGGGCATTCTTGTACATATGCTCATATTTTGTTGGGTACATTTGAGTTAAGGAACTAACCAAAAGTTAATATGATCAGATGCTGACTGTTTAAGCTAAGTTAGAAAATAGACAAGGTACATTTGTACAAATATATATGGCGATTATTATTTTCAAATAACTACAAGTTGTTTTAGCTAAGTACATTCTCACTGTGACTAAATACTCATGTGGTCCAACTAGCTAGGAGATATTACTTAGTCTTACTGCATTTTCTATCACCAAGTAAATGACTGCATTATTCCCAATTTAAAGAAAAAGAATTTATGTGTGTGTGTGTGTGTGTGTGTGTTCTGGGAAATTGAAGCCAAGGCTTCACATACATTCTAGGTGAACACCCTACACTGACCTATGCCCCCAGCCCAAATTCATATACTTGGATTCTAAATGTAGAAAATGAAAAACAAGAAAGTAGAATAATAAAGATCTCTGGTTGATCCAGTCACTGTTTTTAATGAAGTTGATACTAAACTGTCAGAGAAATATAACTTTAAACAAGAGAAAAAAAAGTACATACAATTATATCTGCAAAGAAATTGCAGAATATCTGTCCTGGAACCTATAATTAATAAAAACTGTGACAATAGCAGAAATAGGAAAATAAATTATACTGTGCTTATGGAAAGTATAAGAAAATTTTTCTCCTTTTAAAAGTGTGCTAAGGGTAAAATGAAAGAAATATGTTATTTTTAAGGATTAAAAAATAGTACAACTTCTAAGTGAAATATTTTAAGATGAAAGTTTTCTTCAGTATACCTTGGAAGGAAGAGCTTATTATTACCAACCATATTTTCTCTGATATTCTTATAATTTTATCCATCTGCTCTACCTAATTTTAACTCAATATTTAAAATATTTTTTAAGGTCTCTAGACCTGATATTTTAATAAAAATCCTAAATTTCTCTAGGGTTTGCAAATTTCATCATAAACTACATGTTTTACCGAAAAGTAATTTCAAATGGACCAAGAATCTTTAAGAGATGCTTTTAAAATTAAAAGACTGAGGACAATCTGACAAGGAAAGAGTAGACATATATATTTGCATAAATGATGCAATCTGATTTCCAACACAACCACTGTTTAAGAGCATGAATCCTCAGGACCTAAGGCATTTTTAAAACATTATGTTAACTACCCTTCAGTATATCAAGAGGTAAGCTGAACCTATTATATACAATTTTTAGGTGATAAAAATAAGTCAATGAGAGGTTAAATAGCTTGTTCAAGGTCACCATGCAAGTTCTAGAGTAGCTAAAATGGAATGTCTCATCCACTTTGAATGACATAATGTGAACAGGATCATAGTTCAGCTTATTATGCTGAGCAAAAGATATGGATATAAAAGCACTGATTTCAATAGACAGAACCTGAAAAGAAGAAAAACAAACTGTATTTATCATGCTAAAAAATTAATTTGCCACACCACTGATGACAATTCCTAATTCCAAAACACATTGTTTTTGAGAAAGAATGAAATCAAGGTATACTCAAATGACAATAAAGTGGATGTTATCACATGGCAGTGCAAGTTTGCAGACATCTGGGAAATTTGGGGCTATAATTGCTTGATTTATAAATGCACTGCTAAGGCACCAGCAGTTGTCTAATCTATGTGGCCAAATTATTAGTTTTTTGTAAAATTGAAGCATGATTATTTGAATCAGGCCCAGAAAATGAGATTGCACTGCTCTGCTATCATAGGAGAAGGAGAATCACTGAAAGACATTCCAGCTGTTCAAGCAGCAACTAGGCAGACAAACAAATGAAAGTGCCTTATGTTTTCTCATGCCAGGGTCTAAAATGGTCAGCTATTGACAGTTTTCAGAGCACAAAGGCCATTGCAAAACAGCTAATCAATTTTGTGTGCTTCCTTTATACAGTCCAATAAATTATTTCCCACTGAAATCATATTGATGATTTGGAAAACACAAAACAAAAATGCAGCATACTTGCCACTCCGTACTTGGTGGCTTTTTAGTAGGTTGAGTTTATTTTTTTATTTTTTTTTTCCTTCTGCAAAACTACAGATATCCTTTCCAAGATTTGAGCTTTAGTGAATAACTAACAATGTAAAATATGTTATATACTACACTAGAGCTGTAAGGGGGACATTTTAACACATAAACAATAACAAGTGAGGAATTTAATGAGAAAAGTTTAAACTGGCAATACCTGCTCACCTTTGGTGCTTTCACAGGCTGACTTATTCCTCCAAAATAAGAGGAAAAACCAAACATATATTTAGAGAAGAAAAAAATATCAGTAAGTTTTTTTGTCATGTCTTGGCCATCATAGCTTTTATGGAATCTTTTTGGATATTAAAAACCCCTGAGCACTAATAAATTCTCTGTTTTTTTATGCTTATATGAATTGGTAATGAAACTCATTTCATGTTAAACACCCAGGAGAGTAGCAGAGTTGAGATTTTACCCAGTGTTCTGGACAACATTCAGTTTCACAAATAAAGCAGGTTCTCTAATGACTGCTGTGCTCAATTGGCATCTACATTTGCCACATGACTGGAAGTGATATATTTGAGTCTCTTGACAAGGTAAGATGTCATGAAGGAATTTAATTTCTCCTCATCCTTTGATAGCTAAAATATCTTTTGAGTTGTTTTATAATATCCAGAATCAATGAATGACGATATAAAGCAACTATTTTGTCCACTCTGTTTATATATTTTCTAATGGGTTGAACACAGCATGTTTTACCAGTCAATCATAACATAATTTATTTTCAAAGTATTACCTGTTTGCCACATTGCCAGTTTCTCTGATTCCAAACAGCAATGCCAGAGTCTTTGTACTCCAGAGATAGAAAACTTCTAATTTAGTCTGTGTTTCAAATGACTATTGTCATAATTCTTTATGAGTCAGCCAATAAACATAGTCCAGCAATGTTGAAAGCCAGAGTTAAGCATGTTCATTTTCCTGCCCCACTGCAGATTAGCTCTAATGCAGAAAATCATTCCGAGTAGTACCAGAAAGATCCTTAATGGGTTTTTGTTGTTGTTGTTGTTATTGTTGCTTGAACAGTACAGTACATCCTCACACTGATGTGCACTGATTTCTGTCATGTAAGCTGCATACATTTTCCAAGATTTGCATCATTCCTAGTTTTTTAACCCCTTGCTCAAAAAAAGGTTATTTTAAAAAATTCCATGCAATAATGTTCTTATACACTTTTTCCTTTTCCTCCTAATCCAATCCTAAATAAAGCCTTTCTGAAAATTCCCAGCATCAGGTTATCATCATGTCTCACTCCTTTTTCTTTCCTCCTTCTTTATTGAAGAAATAGGGATAATAGAATCTCCTAGGGTGTTTTTCAGGGTGAAATATGACAGTATCTTTAAATAATTTAGCACAGCTTCTAGATAATATGGCCATAGATCCTTCTTCTTACTTTAAATTATATGTCCTAGAGTTCAACCATAATGATAGATTAGCTGATAGTTCAGTTAATGATATATTAACCAAAGCCACACTGTCATAAAAAAAATGCCTAGAAAATTTGCCCAAAATGTATGAAACCTCTTTGGAAATTGAACTGCTGCTTTAGAGCAGGACTGTACCAGTAAGAGAAGAAAAACAAGTAAGGTTAGCCCATGACCACCTGTCCTTCCATGTGAAAGGAATTAATGCTAATGCATTCAAGAAGGAGCTAAGCATATCCTGAAATCATGTTTGAGTGAGGAGACTCAGGGACGTGGAGGGGGCATGGGTTTGGGGAATGGGGAGGAGGCAGCTGAAATTTGTAGGGCATAGTAATAGAATAAGCTTTACATAAAATTCCAGAGAAAATCCTCCAGAAAGATACATAGGCATCATTTTAAATCTCTGTCTTACTGAAAGGCTAATCATGTGTAGGATGAGAATCCAATGAGCAGACCAGGGAACAAATAGAAGATGCATAATGACCAATGAGCTGTAAGCCAAAGATCCACCAAGGCCCAAATTTGAATACTTCTATTCACATGTTGACTACCCAAGAAAGAAGAACCTCATTGAATATTTAACACATTCAGGAGGAAACCAGAGAGTCCATTTCTATGTAGTAGAGCTAAAAATGCCTTAGAGTAAACTTCCCACTCTAGTACTAAACTAAGAATGTTTAATATAAACCTGATTCATGAGGAGGTTTTCTAAAGAAAAAAACTCAACATATTTTTTTAAAAATTTGTGCTCAACAACATAGTGTTCACAATATCCACTATTAATTAAAAAAAATTATACTTGCTGACAATTAGGAAAATTGGACCTGCAATGAGAATAACCCTAAATTGATTAAAACATATGTTAATATAAAAATAAAATCAAATTACTTTACAAGGACCTTAGAAATTTTAGAACTGAGCAATGAAATATCTGAAGAGAAATAAAAATGAAAATTCTGTTAATAGAAAACTAGACCTTACAAAGCTAAATATAGAGGAAATTGAAGATAATGTAAAATAAAATATACAAAAAGAAGTGTACAAAAAATATTCAAATAGACTTACCAGAGCTTCAGTGAACTATGAGAGAAAAAAAAATAAAGGCAGTTTATTCTGTAAATAATTTGACTCAGGGAAAGAACAAGGGTGTAGGAAATTAATTGAATAAGTGACACTAAAATAAGTGAATTTTAAATAATGTCAACTAAAGGATTCAATAAGCTTAAGCATTTCATGTATTTTAAAAATAAAGAAAATCACATTAAAACTTATCATTATTAAGGTACATAAAACCAGTAATAATGAGGAGAAGACACTTAAAATACACATAAACAACAAAAAGTCTTTTCATTAAAGAAGAAATTATATTAATCAGAATGTTGTGGAATACAATTTTTGAGCTGTTAAAAGAAATATAACATTCTATATTCAGTGAAATACAGAAAATAAAAAAGAAGGCAGACAAAGATCAAACAATTTGTAGCCGAAAGACTAGAATGATAAGAAATGTGAAAAGAAAGATTTCGGACTAAAGAAAATTATATTACATGAATTTTCACATCTTTAAACTGGCAGGAAGAGAATCCAAAGAACATAAATATAATAGAGTAAATAACATTAATAATGATAAATTCAAAATAATAAGAAATTTGAAAGACTCATTGAAACTAAATGTTCTTCAAAAAATAAATAAGTTGGCAAATTTTAACCTGGATTGATAAAAAAGAATGATGTGTTAATCAGCATTTTGTTGCTGTGACAATACCTGAGAAAAACAACTGAGAGGAGGAAAGGTTTAATTTGGTTCATGGTTTCAGCCCATAGTCAACTGGCTTCACTGACTCCCTTGCTTTAGGCTGGAGGTGAGGCAGAACATCCTGGCACAAGGGTATGGCAGAAGAAAGCTGATCAGCTCATGGCAGCCATGAGGTAGAAAGAGAGAAAGAAAAAAAAGAAGGGGACAGGAACATGTCCCCAAGGTCATGTCCCAAGTGACCTGACTCCTCCAACTATCCTTCACCTGCCTAGAGTTTCTACTGCCAGTCATCATTCATATTATTAATAGGTCATGTGGATTAATCCACTTTTGAAGCTACAGTCCTCATGATTTAATCATTTTTCAAAAGCCCTACTCCTGAACATTGGGAACCAAGTTTTCGGCAGTAAACTTCTGGGTAAAATTGTAACAGGTGAAAATTAAGCTTAGCCTTAGTAGAAATGAAAGAGGGACATCATTACAGATGTAGAATACATTAAAGATACGTGTGGATCTTAGATATATATTTTAGATATAATGGTGACCAAGATATATAAAAATAATGTTGATAAGTTAAAACTAAGATGAAATATACAAATTCCTTGAAAAATGCAAATTTCCAATAAAACAAAAATAAATTTGAAAATTAAAACCCTCAAAACTATATTAATTGAATTTTATCTATAATAAAAGTTCCCTACTAAAATCTTTCCAGACACAGATTTTTCCTTCCTTCCTTCCTTCCTTCCTTCCTTCCTTCCTTCCTTCCTTCCTTCCTTCCTTCCTTCCTTCCTTTCTCTCTCTCTT
>NW_026000108.1:22421160-22428070 GCF_001458135.2 Marmota marmota marmota | reverse complement strand
CCTTCCTTCCTTCCTTCCTTTCTCTCTCTCTCTCTCTCTCTCTCTCTCTCTTTCTTTCCTTTCTTCCTTCCTTCCTTCCTTCCTTTCTTCCTTTCTTTGTACTGGAGATTAGTCCCAGAGTTACTTAACCAATGAACCACATCTTCAGTCCCCACCACTTTTTTACAATTTTATTTAGAGAGTTTCTGATGGTCTTGCTAAGTTGCTGAGTCTGGCTTTGTACTCATGATCCTCCTGCCTCAGCCTCCCAAGCCTCTAGGATTACAGGCATGCACCACTATGTCCAGTCAGACATAGATTTCTTTGCAAATATAACCTATTAAAAGCTAAAGAATGCAGTACATCTGGTTGTACATATGCTTTCAGGAAACAGAAACAGAGCAGTACTTGCCAGCTCATTTTATGGGATAATATTACACAGAAGTTAAACCACACAAAATGCACTACCAAAAGATAATTATTTATGCATATAAAACACAAGCACAGAAGTAAAATATTCAAACCAGTATTACAAACTGCATTATGACAATATCTCAAAGGATAAGATATTATGATGAAATAGATTGAATTCAAAAAAGTTTAAAAGTACGGTTGCTCTCATCATGTTGATAAATCATATAATTTTTCAAGGCAAAGTGAAACTCCTGTTTATTCATAAACACTGTGATTCATTATGTTGGAAGTCTTAAGAAATATTTTTAAATATCAACTGAAAGTAATATTCAACTTAGAATAGTTGCAATACACAGGGTCAATATAAGCAATATATTGTATTTCTATAAAACAGCAACTTTAATTTTAAAACAAAGTTTAATTTCAATACATTTGTAACATTAAAATTCAGAGAAATTATTTTTAGATAAATGTGGAAAATTATTGAACAACCCCTTTCAAACAAACAGATATAAAAGCAGAAAATTTTTCTGTAGACATTTTTTTGCATAAAATGAAGACAAGAACTGTACTTCTACTAAAAATTGGAAAAATCAAAATTGTCAACATGGCAAGTTTATGAGGAATAGGTATAATGTAACAAATCTTTATAAAGAAACTCAAGAGAAAAAGTAAACATCAGCAGAGCAGATTCCTTCTATTTCTAGATCAAATGAGTTGTTCCAAGAATAACTATTTACGTATTTGGTAATACTGGTTAAAATGTTTAGTACATGATTTCTTATTCTCAGAGCTACCAATGTTAATAATACTTTGTTATGGTGTCCTGTTCCATAACTGTAGGCTATACATGTAGATGCCATGCACATGTTAGTAGCTTCTTGTCCCCACCAAAAGTATTTTAACACATTGTCAAATGTCCTCTAAGAGGAACCAATACCCTGTTTAAGAACCACTGGCTTAGAATTCTTCACATACACACTATGCAGAATTAAGAAAGTGTATGTATTCAAGAAGGGGAAATACATCAGTGAACTTTTCTTCTTGATGTCACTCATGGCTTAATTCAAGAAGGATTTCATATTTCCAGGCTCATTTCAATTCCTATAACCCAGATTTAATAATTATTCAATACTTCCATCTGTGGTTCATGTTGTCCAATATTTGTCTAAGTGCTTGAATCCTGGTATTGATTCATGAGGCCTTCTTATTTCTCATGAAATTATGCCTTTCAGTTTCAGCAGCTCACAAATTTGTCTCTGGTTTTGTTCTTCCTGAAAAACATTAAGATCTTATATTCTTTCTTCAAGGTACTATAAATCAATTGCCCTTATTTATAATTTTTAGCAAATGAATAGAAATGTTTTTATTCTGAAGCGTTTATGGAAATAGCAATGTGCTTTCATAGAGAGAACGCTATTTTACACACCACAAGGGGACAAAACACTAGAAAACATTCTGCAGCCTTAATTTCTGTTCTGTAGGTAAATCTCTAGTGGATAAACAAGACTAACTGGTCATTAAGTCCTATTTCTTAAAATCATGCTATCTAAATTTCAGCAGCAAAGAGAGTCAATGAACAATAGAAAGTCAGGACTCTATAATACTGTGGTGACCCACAGAGGATTAAAATTTAAATTATACAATTCAAACAGTAGAAGTTTTCATAATAATTTTCTTTATAAGGAAATTCTCAAATTAAGGTAGAAGGACACAAAAATTATTTGGAGAAACATCTCCAAATCATATGCTTTTCTGAGCTACATATTTGAGAATGATTGCTTTTTTGGAAGGAAAATAATAATATCCATATCTCAGAGGTTAAATGTTATTTTATATATTTTTAAATTAATTAATTTTAATAAACTATTATTTTGTTATAGAAATCAAACATTAATCTAAAATTTAAATCAGAATTTTAAAACTGGGTTGAAAAATGTGTGGCTTAATTCAAAGAATGTATGTCAGGTCTATTAGTACAACTAACTAGATAAAAGTTAAAATGTAAAATAAATTCTAGGGTTTATACATGTAGAAAAAGATACTTTCATATTTTGCACAAATTGTTAATTTTATAGATCACTAATGGAATTGGAATTAAGGATAGGAACAATAGCAGAAAACTACCAGTTGGAAAACTGTTTTATTCAGTACATATTACAAAGCAGTATTTCCTAAGTATCATAGAGCACTGCTAACCCATGACAAAAGACCAAGGACTCAGAAAAACATGGAAAATTGAGATTTTTAATTGTTCCTGAGTAAGAAATTAACTTGAGATGATCTAACCTAATATAGTAGTGGAAAGATACTTTTGCTTTCGTTAATTTTAATGTGTTTGTATTTATTATTTATATATTATATAGGTTATCTGATACATATGTCTTTTCTTAAGAACAACTTTAATGCAATTCTATGTTGGTAACTACAAATTCTTTTTGAAAGTTTAATCTTTTATAAAATCCCAAAGTCTGAGAGCTATTCACTTAAAAACTTCTCTTGAAAATACATTCTATTTCCCTTGGAAGTCACCTTCTCATCTTAAGAAACTGATTAAAAGAAGGAAACAAATTTGGAAGACATTTGCTTTGCAGCCAGTTTTTCTTAGATGTATTTATTCCTGAAGGTGAAGGATAATAACCCTAAAAAGTATTTGAAGACTAAAAAGACTCAAGAATATTAATAGAAGAAAAGAAGACTGAGATGTAATAAACCGCTGTAGGGATCTCCTTCCTGGATATCATTCTTGGCAGGCTTCTGTAGGCATTAATATTTCTTTTTAAAGTGTGGAGAAAAATGTGAATTAGAATAACAGCCCTTAATGAGACCACAAAATGATGAGTGTAAGCAAGATAAAATTCAATATGTACCACAGCTTCCATTGTCTCAAATAATTGCTCTAGATACATTCAGCCATATGTCACCTTGCTTCTATGGCAATTTGCAAATTGTAAGACAAGAGAAGCTGTTAATAATGTTTCATTTTTAGATTAATTTAATCAGAATATTAGGTATTTTTCTGGTATGTTTAGTGATGAGTTTTACTTAATATAGTAAAGATTTAACTCAAATTTGTAAATTGCAGACAAAGTTAAACTCTGTAAATTTCTTCCCCTTTAATTTCGTTTTTGGGAAATGTAATATTTTTCTCTCATACAATTAGTAAATCACAGTGTTAAGAAGTCATGATATAGCATTGAAATCTCTGAACTTGAATTCTGCATCCAAAATTCAATTGCCAAATAAAGTATTTCTTTCATTTCCATTTTTTCTTCTCTAGAGTGAGAATCATGACAGGATACCTTCATGGAAGTGATTCATGTAAAGTATTAGGCACAATTTCTGGCACATGTGTTCATGTGCTTTTAAGCATTCAGTACATAGAAGTCATTTTCTTATTATAATAAACAGTTTAAAGACGTTTGATGTTATCTTGGCAAACAGTGTATATCACAAATTTTCAAAATGTTTTCTTTTGTTGTTGTTTTTGCAGTGTGGGGATCAAATTGATGACCTCACACATGCTATACAAATGCTCTACCACTGGGAAGCATACTCAGCTCCTCAAAATATTATTCACATGTGTAATTTTCTTAGTAATCATCTAGTCTAGTCGTTATGTGTTCATAAAGTTAAGGATTACAATGGTTGCATAGAATGTTTGGAGTCATGAATGGGTGGAAAGAGATACATGGTTTTCATTATTCAGATTTAGATCTAAATTGTCAATGGTAGAAATGAGATGTCTGAATTGTGAGTGTTCCTAGGAAGGACACTGTATGGATTAGATGTGAGGTGTGTGACAAAAGTTAGGACATTTAGAGATGAAATGATTGGGTAATAAAACTTTTAATCAGTGCATTAATCCCCAGATTAACTTGGTGATAACTGAAGACAGGTAGAAGATGGCTGGAAGAGGTGGGTACTTAGGGGTTGTGACTTTGTGTATATATTTTGTCCTTGTTGAGCAGAATGGTCTCTCTGCTTTTTGATCATCATGCTTGAGCTGCTTTCCTCCACACTCTCCTTTCATGATGTTCTGCCTCACCTTCAGCCCAGAAGAATAGAGTCAGCTGTCTAGGAACTGAGACCTCTGAAACTGTGAGACCCAAAATAAACTTTTCCAGTGAATTGTTCTTGTCAGGTGTTTTGTCACAGTAGTGAAAAAGTTGATTAAACAGATGTGCAGCATTCTTTTGGCCCACAAGTCCCAGGCTCATCTTCCCTATTGCCTTCAGACAAGTAGAACTAATAACATTATGCTCTTTACTTCTAGATGTGACAGTCACCAACAGGAGGACAAGCACACTGAGCTTTATATCCTCTTTGTATATCAGCATATCCAATCCTGCCCTTAATTACATATATCCTCTGGAATTATAGTAAGCCATCAGCAACATCTTTCATGGTCAATCTCTGAATTCACCTGATCTTCTTGCTTCAAAAATTGTGCTCTCTTAGATGATAAGTTTTTATTTTGTCCCCTCATATTTCTCAACCCACTAGGGCTGGAGGTGACCACCCCAATCATTATTGCTTCATAATCTTCCTCCATGTTTCTTCCCTTTACCTTTCCTCCTAGAATCTTAATGAATCAGATTCATTGTTCCTCCTTATAGCATTATATTAATGCATTGAAAAAGAATGTGGATATATATCTTGAGAAAATAGGAGAGGGTTAAGCAGTAAACAATTTATATAATAAACTAATAAGTTTGGTGTCATTGTTAGACCTTTTGAGCCATGTAACAATTGATTCAGAATGATTTGAATGAAGTTTTATTCTGATAGCAACATTAAGATGAACATAATATGGTTACAAAAATGCAAAAAGAGTTGAGAGAATTTGCAGTAACACAAGTGAAAAAGCATAGAGCCACAGAACATAGTATTGTGAAATAGGAGGATATGTATTAAAAAATGCAAAGGTGGTATCTTAGCCTTGATGCATGACAATTAGTAATGAGGGTCACAAAGGAAAGGAAAATTGTGGGGTTGCGGGACATGTGTGTTGCTATTCACTATCATGACAAAAAAGGAGGGAAAATACTCTGTTTAGAGAAGATAATGAGATTATTAGGTGGGAATTAGTGGGAAAACAATAAGTGAGGTCAGCAAAAGCAGAGGACTATTTAAGGAAGCTTGACTTTAAAGAAAGAATTGATAATGCACATTTAGAAAACAATTTCATAGCACCGGTTACTATGCTATGATCTGAGAACATTGTGATAAGCAAACCATTAACGGAGATCTTCAACCATATTTAGAATGGCACACCTGTTTCATGATGTGGATTCTTTTTGTTCCCCTAAGGAGATGAAATTTAACATAATGTTAAGCTTCCAAAGAGATAGGGCAAAGCTAAAAACAGAGAGAAAGGAGAAATAATAAAAGAATAGGTATCTTTTACTAAAGGGCTTTTATAGGGTTCAAGAACAAGGTATAAGAACACAGCTGGAAGTATTATGTTTGAAAAAGAAGACAGATGTGCGTTATATCAAAATGCATTCCATTTCTAAATATTAGGATAAGACACCCATGTGGCATATCATTAATGACTTTATGTTTATTTCATTGAAATATTAGGTCAAGTGCTAAGGTAGATGAGGAATGAGCTTTCATAGAATTAAATTTTAATTATAAAATTATAATGGTTCTAAACTTCAACAGTGCTACATCCTGGATGAAGCAGATGGTTGGTTACACACATTTGAGTTTGGGTGCTAGGCAGAGAGTTATGGATGTGATCCACAAAGAGGAAAGGGAAGATCATGATTAACTGGGAGATAAAATAGGAGTGTTTTTAAGTCAATGAGTGGTATTTTGTCCTGACTGTTTTTGAACTGATGAAATATGATGAAAAAATTGATACATACACTGGCGTAGGGAAAGAATTCATCTCAAGTAGAAGCTGATGTTGCAAGATCTTAACTGCAGGAGGCTACCTGGGAATTTTGACAAATGATTTTCCTTAAAGAATATGTTGAATACTGTAGTAGAACATCCATAATGTCAACCTGCAGTTAACCCTGTGGAGCTTCCGCTGGAAATATTCTCTTCCCTGAATTCCTATAGAATTTGGATATTTCTTCTATGAGCACAGATCCTGTCTGCTAAATATTTTAATTATTTGTGTACCTTTCTTTGTATAGCACATGTATGCATGAATCAGAAACTGAATTACTGCAATAGATTCACAGCTGATTATAAAATTTGTATAAGAAACACTACAAATAGTTCACTCTTATTTGAAATCTGTATCTCAATGTGATGTATAAATAGACTTCTAAGAACTAGAGATTATTCCAGAGAAAGCAATTCAATTCAGTTTGGCAGCAAATGTGTGACATAAGCAAAGAAAGAATTACAATACTTAATTCCATGAGCAATGCAGTTATTTCTTTTCTATACTTTGTCCTTTCTTGAGGAAATACTTAAAATAGCTACTTGCAAAATTTTATTAAGAATATATATATATATATATATATATATATATATATATTTTTTTTTTTTTTTT
>NW_026000108.1:22412386-22421043 GCF_001458135.2 Marmota marmota marmota | reverse complement strand
ATATATTTTTTTTTTTTTTCTGCACAGTTACCTCTTTGGAACCAGCAACCTCTGGAAACATCTGAACAAAACAAAAATGTAAATGAAAATAGTATTTAATTCACTGACATATTTTATATTCTTTTTTCTTCTATGTATTGTTGCAACAGTGTTTCTGTTTCTGATTATTGTTTCTGAAATTTTTAGTAGTATATTATTCATACAAAAGAGTTTTCAAGATGAAAATCATCTATTTATATAGGTATATTAATTTATTAAATATATTTATTTTCAAAAAAAGATTATACATTTGGAGTTAGATTTGTTCCAAGTACTTTTTTTGTCTTATAAATGTATTCTGTGGCCATTTTATTTTTATTTGTCTTATAAATGTATTCTGTATTTCTCAACTGATGATTGATGATCCATAATACATAAATATATATGCATGCTTTTATCCAGAAAATAGTACTGAAGCTTATTATCAATTATCATCAATCTGACATTCTACTTTCTTTGCGTACTGCTAAATCATTTAGAAATGATAGAACTTTTCTTTTCCTGCTGTTTCACACTTTCAACTGCTTTTATTTTTTGCATTAATTCAATATATGATGACTTCCATAGAGGTAGAGGTAGTGAACATTCACATATTTTCCTCTACATATGAAAAAAAAGTTTCCAGAATTTATTCATTAGGATCTTCTCTTCAGGATTTAAAAAATACCTATTTTGGGCTGAAGGTGTAACTTGGTTGTGAGCATTTGTCTAGTATGACTAGTTCTTGAGTGGCATAAGCCCAACACCACACACACACACACACACACACACACACACACACACACACAAGGATAGAAAAACATAAATAAAAAGAGAAAAGGAGATGCAATTTTTTGTCTAGGATTATAAAGGTCATCTTTGTTTATTTCATTTATTTATTTATTTATTTAATACCTGGGATTGAAGACAGCCTTTAAAAAAAAAAAAACAGGACCTCACTCTGTTGCCTAGGACCTTCCTAAGTTGCTGAGGCTACCTTTGAACTGATCCTCCTGCCTCAGTTTTCCAAGTTGCGGGGATTACAAGCATGCTCCACTGCAACAAGTTTATTTGTTGTTTTAATTCTAAGTTGAATACAAATTTGAAGATTTTCAAGAAAACATCTAACTGAGCTGTTAATATGATTTTTTCCACTAATTAACTAATCTGGTAAAGGAAAAGCACCTAATTTTTAATGTGAAATCATGTCCCACTCTTCATATAAGCATTCAATTTTTCTGCAAATTTCTAATCAGCTCACATTTTTCATTTTTTATTTGTTTTCATCTTATTTTCAAACAAATTTCATTACACTTAAACACACAATCAGTTTAAACCAAATCTTTTACAATTTCTAAAGGCAGCTTTTGCTAGTAAATGTTCATTTTTTCATACAAATTTCATGTGCTTTCTCCAACTACTGGGTGCAAATTCTATGTGGGAATTTTGTTGCTGTTTTTATTGTTCAAGTCATGCGTATTCTTATTGATTTTTATCTGTTTGTTCAATTAATTATCATGAAAAATGTGCTGAAATCTCCCATAAAAATGGCTGTTGGTCAGTTTCTCTTTGGAGTCCCATTTTTACATCATATACCTTGAGGTTATGGTAAGGTCATACAAGTGTAGATTTTTATAGTCCCTTTTGAATTATCCTTGTTGTTGGTATGAAATAAGTCTGGTTGTTTCTGGAAATACTTTTGGCTACAAGGTCTATTGTGCCTGATTTTTCTGGCTACTTCATCTCTCTTTGGGTAATTTCCTATGACTTTATTTCCATTCACAGTTCCTCCAAATACCCACTCTTTTGAGACTGTCTCCTGCATTGTATCCTGCAGAATACAAGTGGAAGATCTTTCAAAATGGAGGTGATATTCCTATGTGTTTAGTGATGGGTGCTGGTGCTCTAGGCTGTGTCGGGGAGGCCTGGGAAACAGAGTTGGTACAGTGTCATGCAGAGCCCTAGACAGTGACAGTTGGCTGGTTTTGAAAAGTTGAGGAATATGGTTTCTTGTTTTCATAGTTCTGTGATATGTGTATGATGGAGCCTTCCTGAGAATGGAGTAGATGTGAGTTCAATTAGGTGATTTACTGATGAGGTCACTGCATTTATTAAAGAGTTATGGTTCAGATTAAAATGAGAGAATTGAATAGAGCCAGATACCCATATACTATCGAGGAACTTTCCAAGTTAAGTATAATTTAAAAACAAAACAAAACAAATAAAAACAAACAACAAACAAACAAAAAACAGTTTCACTTTGCACATCACTTATCTTCAGTCTTTCCTCTCTTTATCTTCACTTGGCTCTGCACAGCTTCATAATACAGAGACTAAGTCTGAGATGCAATGGCTGCTCTCCTCAGTTTCTCCCTGTGGACTCCTGATATGAGGTTGGAAAGCCTCTAGCTCTTATGACATCTCTGCTCTCATATACTCCCTGAATTTACTTCAAAGCAGAATTCAACTATTTCAATAGATTGGCTTTATAGACTTCTGTTGGTTTTATTTCTTCCATTTATCTCTGAATCCGCAAACAGTTAGAAAGATACTTGTTTTCATGGGAAGAGACAGTGTTCAAGTACACTAATGCCACCTTGCAGAAACATGCTGCTGTCGAGATAACTATCCACAAGAGTTGTGTATACATAGCAAAGTAAAAAATGCTTTCTTGACTGGTTATGCAACATCATCTAATACTTTGAGCAGAGTCCCAGCATTAGTACACAAATAGTCAGTCATCTTCATCTGGGCTAAACCTCTTTGTCATAGATATTAAAAATGAAAAGTATGGAAAATTCCTACAGACTAAATTTCTATTCTCCTAAAATATGTAGGTGGAATCCTTAACTCCTATTTGACTCTATTTGGAGGAAAAACCCCTTTAAAAAGGAAATTAAGGTTAAATGAAGATACAGGGTTGGGACCCTACTCTAGTGTGCCTGGTGTCACAAGAAGAAGGAGAAGGAGGAGGAGAAAGAGAAGAAGAAGAAAACAGGAGGAGAACAGGATGAGAGGATGAGGAGGAGGGGAAGGAGGAGGAGAAGGAGGAGAGGAGAAAAGGTAAAGGTCGGGTGAGCCATCATCTGCAAGCCAGGGGGAGAGGTCAAAGAAGAAATCAACCCTGCTGATACTGTAATGTTGAAATTTCAGCTTCCAAAACTTTGTGAACATAAATTTCTGTTGTTTAAGCTGCCCAATCTGTGATATTTCTCATGACATTTCTAGCCAACTTATAAAGAAACCTAATGTTTTCAGAGTACTAATTAAAGAAAAATGTACCACCATCATATTGTTCAGGAACCCTTTATGTGCTTTTTTTGGAAGTTAGACTGACAGTCTCACCCTGCAATGTGGTTTTCATACATATACATTATGTTTATACTGTTCTTTATCTACAAATGAATAAGAAGCCTACAGAAAGTTGTGCTAATACCTTTAACAATAGATTGTGATATTGTAGAGATTCCCAATTAATTTTCTGGTGTTGATCACAAAATTCCAAAAATATATATTTCTTGACATTCCTTGAAACTAAAAATAAAAACTCTGACAGTCCTCAAATATAGAAATTTCAATTTTGCTGAAGAAATTCAGTGGTCAATGGGGAAAGAAAAAGTGGATGTCACTCGTTTAACATTAGAAGGCTCATTCATATTACAGAGGAAAACTCTCTGGTAAAAGAAATGCACTTTATGTTGCTTAACACAAAGCAATGTAACAAAAAAGTTTTTTTTTTCTGCACCCACCACCTTTTCCAGGGATATCTAGTATGGCTTCTGCTTATCCTTCTACTATTTCAGCTTTATTGAGAGACTACTAGTCATCATTCCATTATACTCCAACACCAATCCTATCCTTAGACATGTCAGGTTTAGATTTTTATTTCTTGTACTGTTTTGAATACCCACCAGTATTTTTGTTCTGTAATTTTGGACATACTCTCTTCATCCTAAAGAGCAATAAGTAAGTCCTTCTCAACTATTAACCCCTTGAAAAAGCATTTTAAATGTTAGATTATCCAGCAACAAGAGCATAGCCAATAGAAGGGATATTTTTGGTATCATCTCATGGGAATAAAATAATAACTCCCTGTGATATTAACATGATATTTATTATTCCTTGAATGTGTTCTTTCTGCCCCATAGAAGCATGTACATTCTTCATAAGCTATTCTTATATTGATAACTTTGCAATATTATCCCAAATTCCAAATATGCTAGCTGTGTTAGATTCCTGTCCTATAAGTTATCAAATTATTGTATGCTTTACCTGTTACTATTCTTATCTGAGTAGTTCTGGATTTTGTACTTTCAATTGCCTATTTGCTAGACTATATTCTGAATTCTGAGAATGATAATTTTCAGGGATTTGTTAGAAGCAAAAGACTCTAGAAATAATATCTGCTTTTTAATGGGTAACATGTAGTACAGACATAACATTAATTCAAATTTTAAAATATCTGGATTTACTTCTGATCATATGGGATTGAAGGAAAATAGAAATAAGGGATACCAAATAATGTACTTAGAGATGTTATCTGTCACCTTCTGAGTGCCCCACTTGACCTAAGCAATTTATGCTTTTGTATGGAAGCACTCTTCTTGAAATGTTTTTCTCTAGTATTTTCATTGAAGTAAAAAAAAAACTATAGATAGATAGATAGATAGATAGATAGATAGATAGATAGATAGATAGATATCATCTACTTTAGAAAACACTGCAGCTTTATCTTTTGGCACATAATTCAAATGGATAGTGTAGGCATTCATGCCTCCTTAAAATGTTCTTATTTTATAATCTGTGGGTAATTTTATATTCTCTCTTTTAAACACAATATTCAGTTAAGAATTGTATTCTAAAAACTAAGCATAACCAAAAATGTAAATATAAAGGATAAATATGAATCAGTGCTAGATCCTAGAGCATGGTACCCTTAAGGCCTTACAGACCTCGAGGAACATTTGTTATTCATAATGTAGAAGCCAATATGCTTGCATACAAACCAGGATCACAAATTTTCTTTTTAATAAAACAGTATAGAAACATAGAAAACAGCAGTGTATTTCTAAGAAATACACTAACTTTGGCTGGCAAGAGTTATATGGACAGACAGATAAGTCATGGAAATATGGCCATCTGTTACCCAATGTAAGTTAAGATATAAATATATACATTCTACAGATATTTATCAATCTATATGCTTATCTATCTATATATTTGTGTATCTATCAATCAAGATAGAAGTGCTACAAGGGGCAAATTTGCCAGCATTTAAGATAATTTAATGTAAATATTATAGAGAACCGGGTTTCAATTTGATGTAAAGATTTCCTACTATTTGAACAGTTGAAACAGAAATAAATCAGTCATAACTACCATTTTAACATTTGGCTGGGTATCTAGCTCAGTGATAGAGGACATGCTTAGCATGAATTCCTCAGTTTGATTCCTGTTAGAGTCTGTAAACAAGTCAAAATAACACCTGGCATTTTGCCAGGGGAATGTTAGAGTTCATAAACAAGTCTGGATGGTGCCTGGCAAAATGCCAGAGGGAGTGGTTTGAGAAGTAACAAAAGCGAGCCATTAAGTGTGGAGATTCCTTATTGGTTGACTGATGTATCTAGTTTATGCTAATTAGATAAGCTGTATGGAATGTATAAATACTGCTCCTGTCCTGCAATAAACGGCTCCTACTCCTGCTGTATCAACGTATACAAGTTATTCGTCACCCTCCGCTTATTTTGCCCAGCCAGCCGGGCTGCGGCAGATTCCATTGCTATAAAAATGAAAAACAAAAATAACATGTAGACTAATGTGAAGATTAGAGATTGGAAGTTGGTCATTATTGCAATTAAATACAAAGCATTTGGAAAAGCTCAAGCACACATATTTTCCCTATATTTTTATTACAAATGGGTTCATCGTTTCAATATATTTCCTATTATAAATTATAGTAGGGAATAAAGAGGCAATCCAAGAAAACTATGCTTTAAAGATGAGTATAAAAAGAAAGCAATGTGTATGTGGTAAAAATTTGCTCCCAATTTGTAGGCTCTCTCTTCACCTCACTAATTGTTTTGCTAAGAAAGCAATATGAAGAATCTTTAGAAAAGTTGGAATGGAATACAGCATACTACAGTGAGGTAGCCACACCAATGTTTATAGCAGCACAATTCATAATAGCTAAATCGTGGACCCAACCTATGTGCCTCTTAATGGAATGGATAAAGATACTGGGGTACATATACACAGTGGAATATTCCTCAGCATTAAAAGAGAATAAAATCATGGCATTTGCAGGTAAATGGATGGAGTTGGAGAATATCATACTAAGTGAAGTAAGCCAATCCCAAAACACCAAATGACAAATGTTTTTTCTGATGAGTGGGTGCTGACCCATAATAGGGGTTGTTGGGGGAGCATGGGAGGAATGGAGGAACTTTAGATAGGACAAAGGGTAGGGAGGGGAAGGTAAAGGACATGGGGTAGGAAAGACAGTGAAATGAGATGGACATCATTACCCTAGGTACATGTATGAAGACAAGAATGGTGTGACTCTACTTTGTGTACAACCAGAGAAGTGAAAAATGAATGTATGTTTTGAAGGATGCTAAGAAAAAATCAGAAGGCTATTTTAACAGAAGTCAGAAATATTACATGATATTCCTATAAGCCTTAAAAGTAGATATAGTATTTAAGATATTTAAATAACATATACAGAATGTATTTCAGAAAATAAATTAAAAAGTAAAATTGCTGAGATTACAAAGAGAATAAGATTATAATTTAGAATAAATGAATGAAAATCCAATATATTGACAATTAATGATGCTCCTAGCTGGGGGTGTAACTCAGCAGTTGAGTGCATGGTTAGCATGTACAAGGCCCAGGGTTCCATTTACAGCCTAGAAACAAGAAAAAGAAAAAGAGAAAAAATCCTTCCATGAGGAAATTAAACTGAATTGAATCCCCATAAATATATATTTTTAAAATTACACCAGGATAATTCTCATGTGGGTTAAACTTTACAGTTGGTATGTGAATTAGCAAGTTTTATATTCTTAACAAAAAATTTCATGAAACTCAATAGACTAAAAGCCTTGAGTGTCTTGTTAGCTCATGATTCTATGGGATTTCTATCTTGTTAGCTTAGGATTCTGAGGGTGTTCATTGTGGTTCTACTTTCCATGTAAACTTAGCTGAACTCTGTTTGGCGTTTTATGTGTCTATGGTCTGCTGGCAGGTTGATTGGCAGCAGAATATGTAGAATGTCTTACATATCTGTCAATTGGCAAACTCTAGTGTAATGTTTGGATGTTAACTTGAGCATGTCAGTTGTAGTGCAGAAGGCAAGTTAAATTTTTCCTAAAGTGATTTCAGGATTCTAAGTGCAATAGTGTGGATGTCCCAAAGTGCAAGAACTGTTCAAATTTCTGTTTCCATCACCTTTGCTGTTTCTCCCTGTGCCAAGACAGGTCACTTAGCTCAAAGAGACAGGGGACTCTGTAACATCACGTTGCAGAGATGTGGGTGGAGGAGGAATGATTTTTGCTTACAATATATTACACTCCTAGCTCATTTACTAACAAATCACATAACAGCAGTAATAAAATATAGTCCATAAAACATAATGTGTTTGGTTAAATTAGTATATCATGATGTAGGAATGTAGAGCACATTCAATAAAACAAAATGTTTTTCCCTCCAAATCTAGTAGGAATTTCTGGGATTGATTGTTTTTATTGTTTCTAATAAAAAGAAGAACTAGCCTGAATTGAGGTGGTCTAAATTAACAAACTAATATGAGTTGTAGGGCTGTAGAGCAGTGCTAAGCAATGTCAGATATGCATGCTATCAGATGTATATGAAAATTGGTGCAAAAAGGAAAAAACAAAACAAAATAAAAACAACTAGACCTAAATTTGACCTCTCTTTCTCACTTAGTCACAAGGCCTAGTGAACATGTGCCTTATGACATACAACATCTACTCCCTCTTTCTACCTTCCCCTTTTTTGTCAACATCCTCTCTCTTTCTTTCTGTTATTTTTATAAGTGTGAATAAACAACTTTAAACAATTAACTAAAGGGAAAAAATGGCATAACTGTAGAAGAAAACATTCTCAGAGAATAATAAGATTGAATCCAAAGGAAAATGCAAGTAAAAGGACCAAAGCCTAGTAATAGTTAAAAAAATTTCATTAAAATAATTTCTAGAGGATAAAAAAGGCATTTATATTTTAAAATAAAGTCATATACCCTCTTTTTTCTGAAATATTAATAAAATGTGGCAATATTGAAAAAGAGAAAAAATTTTTAAAAATAAAAATAAATAAATATTTATAGCTATATAGCTCTAATGAACCTGTACAATTTTTACAACTCTTCTGTAAAGCCAGAATTATCTCAAAGTTAAGTAAAAATATTCCCTCAAATTCGTCAAAATGTAGGATCTAACAATGAAATATTAGGTATATAAAAACATCACAAAGTTTTGCCAGATGGTTAAGGTGAAGGGATTTCTATTAATACATAATAAATGTATATGCAGATGAATAAACCAGGAATTGCAATAACCAGAATAGTATATATTAGATTTCAGAACAAAAGAAATGGAAAATATTGTAAATTAGATATA
>NW_026000108.1:22373840-22411892 GCF_001458135.2 Marmota marmota marmota | reverse complement strand
TATATATATATATATATATATATATATATATATATATATATATATATATATATATATATATAATTTGAAACACGTATAAGCATACAGGAGCTTTGTATGGAAAATAAAGCATTGTCACAGATTTTTTTAAAAGTACGACACATAAAGAACAAATTCAATGTAAAGACAGGAAAATCTAAAAAAAACTTCTTAAAAGTATTGAACATGTATGGCTGTATGTCTATTTGTGTTTCAGTTCTGTTTCAGTCAGAGAAATTAAAGCAATCTAGGTATTTCCAATATAAGAAATTCTACAGAGGTTACTGATTATCTAGGTGATAAACAAACTTAGAAAGTGAGCAGTGATTACTAAGTAACTCAGGAGAGCAAGACGCAGGAGATGACTAGGAGATGGCAAGGTTCAGTGGGAAGATTGCCAGAAGCAAGAAAACAGGACAGGGAATAAAAGAGGTAGAGTATTTTTTTGGACACTATGGGCCAGAAGATGAGCCCACCACCTGACACAAAATGAGAGAAGGAGAAAGACACTTCAATTTCCGTTTTTCCATTAGTACTCCAATCACTTGCCTGTAGCTCTCATTGGTCCATTCTTGTCAGAAGTCATTTGAAAAAGTAGTAAATAAACTTTGCAAATAAAAGGTGAACATTGGATTTTAAAGCAAATCTCCCATGATTCCCTTGATAAATATATGCTCACATATGTTATGTGTTCAGTATTCTGTATACCCCAAATAGTATAAAACCAAATTATAAGAAAACAAATAAATATATCTTAATTTTTGCTCCTAGATATAAATATTTTTCCAGTAATAAGAGAATAATTAAAAACAATGAAATAAAATTTGGTATTTTAAGTTTTCTAAATATGAAGAATATCCATAGGTGAAAGTTATAGAATCAAAAGACAAATATTTTGGCTGTACGTGATGGCACATGCTTGTAAACTCAGTGACTCAGTAGACTGAGGCAGAAGGACTGCAAGTTCAAGACTAGACTCAGCCATTTGAGGAGATCCTAAGCAACTTAGACTCTGTCTCAAAATATAAATAAATAAATAAAAAGAGGGATGGAGATGTAGCTCAGCAGTAACATCTGAGTTCAATCCTTAGTTTCAATCCCCCAAAAGACAGATGTTTTAACTTACTATAGAAGAACTTCATATGATTTGCAATGGGAACTAACTAATCTATAAATAGACATTGTGGGAGTTCTTCCTGATCTACTTGATCAATATATATATATATGAAGTTAATGGGCCTTTGTTTTGTTCATTTATTTCTATGTGGTGCTAAGAATCAAACCTAACGCCTCACACATGGTAGGCCATGGCTTTACCGCTGAACAAAAACCCCAGCTCCTTGATCACTTTTAGTAACATTATACCCCACCTTAAATTATGAAAGCTTCACCTCAGAAGTTCATACTTCAGAGTCTACTTAGAGAGTTGCCCTAGCATTATTGTACTTATGTGATATACATGTTTTGTTTGGTTTTGAGAATTTCTGTTTCTTTTTTCTTTTTTTATTTATTTTTTCTGTTACTTCTTTTCTATTTGTTCTAATTTGTTATACATGATAGCAGAATGCATTTCAATACATTGTATATAAATGGAGCACAACCATTTCTATGGTTGTACATGATGTAGAGTTGTACCACATGTGCAGTCATACATGTGCCTAGGGTGATGATATTTATTTCACTCCACCATCTTTCCTTCCCCCATACTCCCTCCCCTTCCCTCCCTCTCCTTTGCTCAAAGTTCCTCCATTCCCATTATGAGTCAGCATCCACTTATTAGAGACAACATTTGGCC
The DNA here is from genome assembly GCF_001458135.2 of Marmota marmota marmota. Taxonomy (NCBI): domain Eukaryota; kingdom Metazoa; phylum Chordata; class Mammalia; order Rodentia; family Sciuridae; genus Marmota; species Marmota marmota. Next base: position 22,410,079 of record NW_026000108.1, on the reverse strand, counting down.
TTTGTAGTTTTGGAATTGTCTTACTTTGCTTAGCATGATATTCTCCAACTCCATCCATTTACCTGAAAATGCCATAATTCTACATGAGATTTTATGACCCCATCTCTCTCAGAAGTCTTTTAATACATGATTGATATGCTGGAACATCAGAACCCAATTGTCTTGCCTTGAGTTGCATCAAATCCAAATCATATTTGCCTGGTAAGAGTTTCCCTGAATGATCAGAGCAAAACTTTGCTCTGTGGGAATTTGTGTTAATTTTCTCTCTTGCCCGGCTTCTTCCCTCCATGTTTTAATTTGTCATCTTTTACTGATATCTCTTGAAAACATTGCCTGAGCAAATCACTTGTATGTGAAATAACATAAGTTCCCATTTCCCATTTTGCATCAGGTGAATATAGTCCCTAAGAAACTGTGGTTGATATGAAGAAAGGAGTTGTGGGTGGCAGGTGGTCAGGTGGGGCCTGACTAATAATAAATAGCTTTTGATGACACTCCTCCCCCAAATGTTTAAAAGGACAGGTAAACAGAGTTCATTAGTTTGGCTGTCATTCTGAGAATTATGAAAAATTATTGAGTCTAAACAGATGACTTAAAGATAACTGTTAAATGATTTTCTTTACTTTCTTCTAACTTATTTTCTTTCAGAAAAAAAAAATCTTTGGTTAGAACATAGTGAGTAGACATATAGATCGAAAAGGACCAGATTAGTCTCAGGGATACAACATAAGAAGTTATTGCTGACATGGATGAGAAATTATAGTAAATTCAAGTAGTTTTGTTGACATAGAGAGTGGATACAAGAGATGCAAAGGAATTGATTATACTGGAACTGATAATGAATTAGAGGCAGTAGAACTATGGAGTTTAGATGAAGGCTGCTTTGCTGTTTCCAAACTGTAAGATCTTAAGTGTGTTTTTGATTCTTTAAGCCATCACTTTCTTTTGGGGCAACAGAGATATACAATAAGAATTTAGCTCATTGACTTCTTGTGGAGATGAAATAAAATATTTAAGGTAATTAGCACAGCAACTTTTACATGCTGAATGCTTAATAAATATTGAATATGGTATACAAGGGGAAAATAAATAATGATTTTGAGGATTTAACTTAGTTGAACCAATATTTAATTGCAGAAAGTCTCTGATTTATGAAGGCTATTTCAACTTATAAAGGTATGACAGTACACAAATTTAGTAAGAGTCATATCTCAAATTTTTAGCTTGGATCTTGTCTGATGCTAGTAACATCTGGTAAGATCCACTCTGTTGTGATGTAGGACAGGACAGTGAGTCCCACCTCTCAGTCAGCCACTTGATCACAAGGAGAAAGGACCCATTCGTAACAGTCTGCTGTATTTTTAGTTAGTTGCATTAAAAGATTTTCAATTTACCATATTTTCAATTTAGCCTGGGCTTTTTGGGAGCTGACTCTATGTTAAATTAAATTATATCTGTATGTGGACAGCTGGAAATGAGCAAGCTCAATAATTTAAACCTGGTATTTGCAGAATTTCTGCCTCTTCCTTTTATTTGGCCTTTATTTTCCTCATTTCCCACAAATCTACAACTTGGCTATAAGTTCAAAACACACTTATCTGATACATCACTCGGGAAAATACAAAAAAAAAGATTTATGAGTTAGAAAATTCTCCCTGATACAAGAACCATTGTAATGATCATAATTCTATGAAATATATAATATTATTATATACATTTTATATGAGAAAATAAATATGTTGTTGATATTTTAAGGAATGTATATTAGTGGATACCTGTGAATTATGATGTGCATAATTAATATAATTTAATAACATAACTTGCATTTTACTGTTGGTAATAAAGACTAAAATGGTTCAAAATTTAGTCATATAATAGAATCTAACAGGAGTATGTCATTCCATCAACAATAATCTCCCTGACAAGTAATTCTTTGTGTTGACCAAGCAACATTTTTCTAACAGTTCTCTTGCTGTATTATCTGTCAAAAGTCTGTCATACTTCTCTAAAATAAACTCTTATTTCCTAGAATCCTATGCATTGGTCAGACACACAGTGGTATGACATTTTTTTTCTTGCAGAACATGGTCTTTTTCTGAAAAGCCATTTTCCTTGTATAATTTCTATTTGAAAATCTATTTATTAGTGACAGCAGTATAAAGAGAACATTAATTTTAATACTTTGGGGATTGTTTACCTTAGTGGCCAATGTGATATTGCCGAAGACAGTAGCAAAAAAAAAAAAAAGAAAAGAAAAGAAAGTGAAATTGACAGACTGTTGGCAATCTCCTAGGTAGAGGGTTCTCAGCACATCTGAAAAATGGGATTCATGCAAATCTGATGTGTCTACTTTGAAATCCCTTATACCAAAACTTGAACACGTTTTAGGAGAACACCCATCCAATAGTATGGCTGCCATCTTTATAAAGTACATTCTCTATGGAGCAATCAATTTTATTTTTTACTTTTATTTTTAACATAAAGGGATTTCCAGCTATATTTGGAGATTTAGAAAAATGAAAATGATGGATCCAGCTGGAAGTTGCAAATATCCTGCTTCAAATAAAAGCCTCCATTCTAAATGTAGTTACTTGGAGATGAAGGTCTATAGAATTTCATTTCTCAGGAGTTGTGGAGAATGTTCTGCATAATGTAGGTTGTCTCAAACTGACTGGGTAATGGCAGAGGTGACTGTTAAAGCACAGATTCCTAGGCCCTATCCTGTGGTCTCTCTCTAAGGAATGGAGACTATTTTTAAATGAATTTTCCTTGTTATTTATGTCAATTTTGGGGGAAAAGGCCTGGGTAATGCTTAAAAATATGGGTTTTGATAGAAACAGATGGCTGTTTTTGGCAAGGACTGCCATTTCTGCAATTTACTACTCACTGATATCAGGAAAGTATCTAATCTTTCTGTATTTCAGTTTCCTCTGTAAAAAGAATATGTATAGGAAATTTCCTATTGAATTATTTGAAAAAGCTGTTTTTGATCTCTTAACAAATTACGGGTCAAAACACTCCATCCAACATTTACTTTTGTCTGTATTCTTGATAATTGCCATTCTGAATGCCATGAGATGAAATCTTAGAGTACTTTTGATTTGCATTTTTCTAATTACTAGAAATGTTGAACATTTTTTCATATATTTGTTGATCAAATGTATATCTTCTTCTGAAAAGTGTTCAGCTCCTTAGTCCATTTATTGATTTGATTTGTTTTTTATTTTATATTTTTATTTTTTGATGTTAAGTTTTGGTGAGAATGTGGAGGAAAAGGCACACTCATGCATTGCTGGTGGGACTGCAGATTGTTGCAACCAATATGGAAAGCAGTAGGGAGATTCCTTAGAAAACTAGAATGGAACCACCATTTGACACAACTATCCCACTCTTTGGCCTATACCCAAAGGACTTAAAAACAGCATACTATAGTGCTATGGCCACATCAATGTTCATAGCAGCTCAATTCACAATAGTTAAACTGTGGAAGCAACCTAGATGCCCTTCAATATATGAATGGATAAAGAACTGTGATATATACACAATGGAATATTATTCAGCATTAAAAAAGAGTAAAATTATGGCATTTGCAGGTAAATGGATAGAGTTGTAGAATATCATGCTAAGTGAAGTAAGCCAATCCCCAAAACCCAAATGTCAAATGTTCTCTCTGATAATTGTATGCTGATTCATACTGGAGGCCATGGGAAAAATGGAGGAATTTTGATGGAGCAAAGGGGAGGGAAGAGTAGTAAGGAGGTATGGGTGCAGGAAAGGTGGTGGAATGACATGGACATCATTACCCTAGGTATATGTATGTCTGCACATATAGTGTAATGTTACATTGCGTACAACCAGAGAAATGAAAAGTTGTGCTGCACCAGGCAAGGTGGTGCATACCTATAATCCCAGTAGCTAGGGATGCTGAGACCAGAGGATCTCTTCTTCAAAGCCAGCCTCAGCAAAAAGTGAGGTGCTAAACAACTTAGTGAGACCTTGTCTCTAAATAAAATACAAAAAATAGGGCTGGGGATGTGGCTCAGTGGTTGAGTGCCCCTGAGTTCAATCCCCAGTAACCCCTCCACCAAAAAAAAAAAAAAAAAAAAAAGTTGTGCTGCAATTGTGTACAAGGAATCAAAATGCATTATGCTGTCATGTATACCTAATTAACAAATAAATTAATTAATTTTAAAAAGACCATATGTAGTGGGAACTGAGAAATTTTATGCACTTCTGCTGTCAGTCAAAAATCAAGAGGTAGACCTAGGTGGTAAACTTTCCTGGGATACATAATGAAACAGAAGTGCAGGAGGGGCTTGCCCTCCCTTTCAAGTCTCTGAGACTTGAAGAGAGAGGACCCACTCTCTCCCTTGAGAGTGTCCCCTTTCACTCTCCTTGTCCTTTTAATAAACCCTTGCCTTCCAAAAAACAAACAAACAAACAAACAACAACAACACAAACACTTTATCCTCAAAACTGCCGAATCAAAAATTCCTTAAGGGAGGTATGGTCTATACTTTAGTAGGAGAGCGCTTGTCTTGCATGTGTGAGGCACTGGTTTCAATCCTCAGCACCACATAAAAATAAAATAAAATAAAGTCTATCTACAACTGCAGAAACAAATCCGAGGGCCTTTAAAAACTAGATATTCCATAAAATGTACTTGTATATTCTCTATGGTACCATAAATGAAAGAGTAATAAAGATCAAACTGAGGTCATAGACCTAATTTTTTTAAACAAATTTGAATTTCTACACTATACTAATAGTAGGAATTGCAATGTCTTTATTTTTGTCTATTATAAATCTTACCTGTGTTAAAGACACTTACTTCAAATTTTCAATGAATTTTTTGAGCATTCTCCTTCTTCATTTATCTAAATCCAGAATTAAAGTGATCCAAGAGAAAATGGGAAGTGCACTGATACAGTTGGCTTAAAGAGCACTGCAGTTGTAACATCTACTATTACTTTCCATTCCCACTGTCCTAGGTGGAATAGTGCCATGACTCCTGCAGTGTACCTCCTGACACCTGTGGATACATTCTGTTACATATCAGGGAATTAAGTTTGCTAATCACTGATCTTGAAATAGATGGTAATGTATTGTCCAACTGGACTCAATATAATCATAGGGGTTCTTGAAATTTGGTGAAGGGAAGCAGAAAACTTTAATATCAGCATCAGAAAGAGAGAGAAATTCGAGAATGCTAAGCTTCTATCCTTGAAGATGGAGAAAGAGGCATGTGTTGAGAAGTAGAAGTTGCCTCTAGAAGGTGGACAGGGCTTCTAGAACAACCAGAAGAAAGAAGTCTCTACAAACACCTTGATTTTAGCCCAATGAGGTCTATTTCATACTTTTTACCCACAGATTATAACATAATAAATCTGTGTTGTCTTGAGCCAGGAAAAATGCATTAACTGGTTACATAACCAACAGCAAATCAACAGTGAGGTAATTACCATGAGAGTGTTTCAGCCTATCTCAATTGAACCAATCTCCCTGGTTATTTTGCTCCTCAAGGAGCTCTTTCTTGGGTTCTAAATTTGGGTCATTTATTACCCACTTATCAATAGGCACTCCACTGATGTCCTACTCTCTCCTTCTTGTTTGTGGACATTCTTTTGTTCAAACTACAAGGCATAACTTATTGTTCTTCTGAAAATTTAGCTTACTTACCTAGAAAGATCTCCAACTTCAAAGCCTATAAACACCTTGGGGGTGATCCCTAGGATGATCCTTCCAGATTATAAAATGAATTGTTACAACAGAAAATAGTGATCTCTTTTGTTGATGGATACAGGAGCCCCAATATTATAGAAATATAATTCCCTTCTCTTTTTCCTGAAAGGACATACAAGGGAAAAGGAGGAGAGATAAATAAATACCTAACTGCACCAGAGTACAGGACAATTCCTTCTGTTTCTCACAACTGCATTGCTCAAAAGGCTTTTCAGTTGTAAAAACATTAAATGTTGACCTAAATTTATTTCTACCTACTTCAGACTCTTGTAGGTAAAAGGGAACTGAAGTGGAAAAAGTAAATATTCATGGAAAGGAGTCAATTAAATATTGCAAATATTGTTTAGCAATATTGATTTTGTTTCCATGATACCATCTTAATATTCTGCTGTATTTAAAATATTTTACAGTATAGTCCATGAACCTATGTTGCAACTTAAATCAAAATATAATGTGTCAGGCAGCTAATGCTTACAAAAGATGTGTTGTGTTCCTGTAACTAAGGCTTCATGTGCATTGTTGCAGTATTTATCTTCATGACTACCCAATGAGGTTATGTTTTATACGGATTTTAGAAACCAATATCCACAGAGATTAAATAATTTGCCATAGACCACAGTTTCTTAATATGAAATTTTGTATGATTGTCAGCAGCTCACTCAGATTCTGATAGACTACCACACCAGTAGGTAAGAGAGGAATAAAGAATTTTACCCTCAAAGATCTCTGTATCTATTGATACATATACATTTTTTCTCATTTTGCATTAAGTGTGTGTGTGTGTAATATATATTAAAGTTTTTATAAAGGACTTCTTCCTTTTGTCTAAGTGTGGTTCTATAGTACATGCTAAAAATGTTACTTTATACCTCTCTTTTTGTGAATAACATGAACACGGATGCACATCTAATTGCTTTAACACGTTCCATTTCTAACTTCATTGTATGTTACAAAATGTCTACGGTTGTTTACCTCTTGACAATTCTGTATTTATGTCTCTCCAAGTTTTATTTCTATAGTCAAGTGACCTCATCTTTATTTTATCCACTTTTAGTCCCATTCCTTCTCCTCACATAACTTCACAATTATAAGATCAAGGCTTCTATTTATTGCTTTATTTTACTTGTGTATATGAGTTGATCCTGTATTGTAAGCTATAGTTCTGGGTGTATGCACAATTTTTTTTTCAGTCAGAAGTACTGATAAAATTACAAATTTTGGCTTTGGTTGTATAGAAGGAATAATAATACTTCAAAGACATTTATTGTGATTGTAAAGCTATTCCCAATACATTAGCCAGTGATATCAGATTTGTTTCCATGTTATTTTATCCATTTCCATTGAGTGAGGCAACACTGAACAACAGGTATGCTTTTATGCTACGAAGAGTCTGAGATTAAGTATTTAAATGTTTTATGATATCGATTAAATACCCCTTATGAAAAGCTTTTATTAAAATTGCAATGCATTTCTGTAAATTGTATAAAAATACAATTTCTCTAACGTAGCTATAAAAACAGAAATGGAAAAGAAACATTTATTATCTACATTCTTTGGTTTTATATGAAGCCATTGTCCTGTGTTATTCTTTGCATTTCTGCTTGGAATGTTGCTCCAAATTCCAAAGCTATTGCTCAGAGTTCTACCCTGCTAAAACACATGAAGGCCTCGCTGCACTGAGGCTGTGGTTCCAAACATCTCTCCCTGAAGCCACATGGGTTCCAGTGAAAGGTCTCATAGCACATCATTTGCATAAAATGGGGGATACAAACAAACACACTTCAACCAGTACATCTGTATTTACCTCCATTTGTGAAGTCTCTTGTATTAGATTTCCACCATGAATGATAAAAAGAAGAAAGTAATGAATTTAAATTTTCAAATTTAAATGGGTTTAGTAAAAATACTCACCAACTGACCAGAAGTTTATTTTCAGACTTAATTTAAAATGAAATGTCCATATGCTGTATGAAAATACAGAAACCTCTCTATACTAATTCTGAAGAAATTTGTTTACCTTTTTTATGAAGATTTTCAAATATATTCTTTCTTCCGTTTAAATTTTTTTTAATATTTATTTTTTAGTTTTCAGTGAACACAACATCTTTATTTTATTTTTATGTGGTGCTGAGGATCGAACCCAGTGCCCTGCGCATGCCAGGCGAGCGCGCTACCGCTTGAGCCACATCCCCAGCCCTCCAGCCCAAATTTCTAAAGGAAAATTTAGGTGTAAATATTCAGCTCTAATATTCCAAACTTTATTTAGGTATACTTAAGAAATAAAAATTATTAAAAATGTATGGCTGGCCATGTGATGTCTTTACATGCATTGTGAAATGATTACCACAATCAGGCTAATTAACATACCTAACACCTTGGATGGCTTTAATTTTTCTTTTGTATGGTGAGACACCAAGGCTCAATTCTCTTAAATAAATTTCACATATGAGATGTAATATTTTTAACTACAGTCAGTGTACACTGTATCTCCAGGAATTATTTATTCCATATAACTGAACTTTTGATTAATATCTCTTCTCCCACTCCAGACTTTTGGCAAGCTTTGTTCTTTTCTCTAATTATGTGAATTTGACTGTTTTAGATTCTGTGTAATTGAGATCCCAGACTTCTCTTTCTGTGTAGCGTTTGTCTTTATTCACTCATCTACTGTTGAACACTTAAGTTGTTTCAATATGGTGTCCCTTTTAAATAACGCTGCAATGAACTTTGAAGTACAAATAATTCAGTCATGCTGATTCCATTCACTTTGAATATATTCCCAGAAGTGAAATTGCTGGATCATATAGTAGTTAAATGTAAAAATTTTCAATCACTTCCATACTGTTTAAAAAAAAAAAAAAAAAACTGTACCAATTTATGTTTCCACCAACAGTGTACAAGGGCTTCCTTTTCTCAACCTCCTTGCCAATGGTGGATATCTTTTGTCTTTTTTAAGAACCATCTAACAGGTGTGGTGATATCTCATTGTGTTTTGATTTGCATTTCCCTGATTATTTATTGATATCGAATGCTTTTTCATAGTCATTGTCACCTTTCATAATATTTACATTGCTGATATTTGTATATCTGCCTCAAATAAATGCCAATTCATTTATTATTAGTTTTTAAACAGGTCCTTAAACTTTTTGCTATTGATTTCATTGAATAACTTGTGCATCTTAGATGTTAATTTCTTATCTCATATATGTTTTGCAAATATTTTCTCCTATTCCATAGATTTTCTTTTCATTTTGTTGATTGTTTCTTTGTTATGCAGATGATTTTAGTTTGAGGAAATCCCATTAGTTTATCTTATGTCTTGCTGCCTGTGCTTTTGTTGACTTACATGAAAAATCATTGTTCAGACATATGTCAATAATTTTCGTGTGTTTTATTTAGTATTTTTATGATTTCAGATGATACCTTTTAAGTCCTTCACCTTTTTTGAGTATTTGTAATATATTGTGTAAATAAGTTTCCAATTTCATTCTTCTGCATATGGATATCCTCAGTATATGACATGTGAGGTCACAAAAGTTTTAAGAAATTTAAGATGCTTCTGCATCTTTTGAAATTTTCTAGAAGACAACTATTTTGACACCCTGTTTTCCTATTTCCTCCTGACTTTTCAATAATGCTTTTGGAGTTTTCACTGAATTCTGATTTATGTTATATAATTATATGCCTATTAATTCATCTATTTAATTTTATTTCAACATCTTTTCAAGAAGAGGATTATGTATATGTGTCATAGATTAAGCTCCACTTTGCATTGATTTGTGGCTCCTGTGACATAGTAAGAAGAATACTAATTACACGATTATGAGCAGATGGCCACTCCTTTGGTGAGAACTTATTTCAAGCAACCAAGAGCAAAATTTCTAACAACTTGTAATTTTAACATAAAATCTGAAGATAAACCTCTCTGGAGTAGACATTCCTCCATGGAGGAAGACTGGAACAGTTCAGAAAGTCCTACAGTCCTAAGATGAACAGTGGAGTTTAAATGGATGTCCACTCCAGAGACCTAGGTCAAAGTACAGCCATAACAACTGGACAGCCAGAAAGAAGATTTCAGGAATAAGGCAGTACTTCAGTTATCTGAACTGAGGGAAGATATCTGCATTATACTAGTGAGTACAGTAACTTTTTTAGTGATTATAGAGCTTTATAAATTCCATTCTTTGATTCAGAAAAGCAAGAGAAGGCCACATTCTGTGAATGCCTCCTGAAATTCCAGTGGAAGCAATGAAATGTGGTTTACTTATGAAAACATTACCCTGAGGATATACCTTGACAGTTAGAAACATGCTTTTACTAAAGTAGTAATTGTAATAATTAGTGAACTTTAAATACTAATCCTGACACCATCAACACCACCATTAGAGGGGTGGGGGCCCGGGAGAAAAATAGCATGCAGGTAAGGAAGCCAGTGAGAAAACACAGGTAAGAATGATGTGTATTGTGATCACTTCTGATATGGAGTCTGATACTGGTGAGACTTCTTTCTTTCTCTTTTTTTTTCTTTTTTTTCTTTCTTCCCTTCATCCTTTTCATCTTTCTTTCTTCTCTAAAATTACTCATTTAATCATCCAAAATATATAGACAAATTGCTCACTGAAAAGTAAGTGGGATCCATAGCTCAAAATTTGAAGTACCTTATATATTACAGCTGCATCTTAAAGTAATTAAAATGAATAAGGAGGCTAGGGAATATAGTTCAGTTGGTAGAGTGGTTGCCTCACATGCACAAGGCTCTGGGTTCAGTCCCCAGCACACACACACACAAAAAGAATAGGAATCCATTAAACAGCTTTTTGAACATGATGACGATACCTGCATGGCAATATGTACAGATTTTCAACAATTTTTACTTCTTTCAAATGTCCCGTAAAATGACAAGATAAGCTCATCATTGATGAGGTCATTAAAAATGAAGATGTGATTTTTAAATAAAATTCAGTTTTGCTAAACTAGAAATGTGAGAAATGACAGCAAAAAACTACAAGCTAGGAAGCTGATGAGCTAAAGAAGGGAGCTTGAAATTGCTACAGAGAAAAGTGACATTGAGAGTTGAAACCCAACTTCAGAGTATGAACTTTCTGAAAGAACTGCAGCCCATATGCCATCCTGAAATAAAGTCTACAGAAATGAGGAAACTCTTTATCAACAATGTCATGTTTCAGTTCATGAGGTGAAGAGGTCAGGAATTGGAGCTGCCAACAGTAACAAGAGATAACAAATCTAACTTTTAATCTCAGTTCTAAACATGGACAGTTGCACTGTCAGTAAATTGATTTTTTTCAGTGTCCTCAGAAATTTGAGATTTCTTATTCATCACTACCACACAGAGCCACTTTCGATTGAAACAAGTCAATGCTTTAGTGTTAACTATTATCGTCACCTGTCTTGGTCAATAAAGGACAATATTACAGGCATAAAAATACCTAAGTTGTCTAAAATTTTTTTAAAAATCAAATAAATGTTTTATGTTATTACCATAATGAAGAACTGTAAGACCAATATCTCAACTCCATTAATAACCAATTTGTAACCACTATAAGATTTTAAAATATTGCAAATTAGTCTTTTAATGCCATTGATAATGAAATCCATAATGCAGCTCTAACAAGATTTTTCCTAAGAATAATATTATGTGATATTTCTTATTGACCTCTGAAAGATTTCATTTGCATTCATCAGATAATTATAATAAAACTTTCTGAGTATTTTATGTGTATTAACTAATTAATATTCATGAGAACCAGAAGAGGATAGTATTGTTATTTTTTTCTTTTCTCTCAAGTATACACACTTATTAAGTAACTTTCCAAGAATACACACAAGTGACAAAAGACAGAAACTTTCTATAAACCCAAGATTAGCAAATTAAATAGTCCTTTGCCCTAAATATACTTTATCTTTGACCATATGAAAGTCTGCTTGGAAAACAACAAATAACCATATTGACACAATGCTTCAGCTTTTCAGATAACTCTTTTCAACCAATAAGTAGCATTTAGTGACAGATAGTTGTTCACTATCGTGTTAATCTTTATTTCATGTTATAAAAAAACAAATGCTTAAAATAAAAAGAAAAGAAAACATAAGGAAGATATTGTTTATTATTAAAGTCATTTAGAATATCTCTTTTTAATTATAATAAAGGAGGAATTCAGGCAATATTCAAGACAAAAAAGAATATGAAAAACTAGGAGAAACTCAGTTATTTCTCTATGATGATCCACCATACCCATCTCTCTGCTGATCTGTATTCCTGACTTCCCAAGCCATAAACAATGCAGGAAGTCACTCATTCAGACCCTTAAATCATGTTAATCTGGCATGGTTTTTAATCTAGAGAATCCTATGCCCAATTCTTAGTTCTAACAGCAAATATACTGACCCTTCTGAATCTACTCCTGTCCAACCACCTACACTCAAAAAATGGAGTCACATAGAAAACAGTAAGCATATAAGCAATTTCAGATTCATTTCCTAAAAACAGAAAATAGATTATTTGCTGCCTGTGATAAGATGAAAGTATTTCTACAATAATGATAGACATGGGTTGGCATTTGCTATAAGAGAGTGAAAAGCATAGTTAGACTATTTTTTCAGGAATTGACACAAGCCTATCTTAAGCAGACATGTCCTCATAGAATATTCTTACTGGTTACAATCTCAGAACAGCCATAAAAATCTCAACATAATATAATACAATTACATATTGTATATTTAAATATAAAATTAAAATTAATATTATAATTTAATAATATAAATAAAACTAAAGAAAGAAGATTGGTTGTAGCCATGTAGTACTATAGATTGATACTGCTAATTCTAAATTTCATGTTTCTTTTTTGATTCCATAATTCCTACACTTTCATAATATCTATATATCCATTTATATCTATCTATATATCTATATTTGTGGTACTTACTCTGCCCATTTTTTGATTTGGGAGCTCACATGAAGTTTGAAAGGTTTTGGTTTCAATAAGTTTTTCAATTTAACAAATTGCTGTATAGACACCCTTTCTGTATTAAATAGAAACCTTCCAGGAGTGATTTAGATAAACTTCTTGAATGGACTTAGAATGACCTTGATAATAATCTTTTATTCACAGCCTCATTTTCAATATCCTGATCTTCCCATTCCCACACAATTCAGTTCAAGAATGACTTTATGTAATGAAGAGTGGGTGCTTTGGACCAGAGAGCACATTGAAATGAAAACAAATATTGTTTCTCATATCAGTGAGAATAAGATAGAGGATTTTTGTGGGAAAAGATGTTCCCTCGGTATTGACACGTGACACGTGACACACGATAGAATTTCTATTATCAGTGTACACAAAATTGTAGATTTTCCTTGTTTTGTGGAAGAGACATTGGTAATATGCAGATTTAGATTCAGTGAAGTATTGGTGTGAGACAGAAAATGAAAAAAGAAATAAGGATGTGAAATGATACTCATTTGATACTCTAATAACCACTTGTATCTTTGACAAAGTTACTTCCCTACGGAGAAAAACATATCATGACTCATTGAATGTAATCCTTAAAGAAGCAATATATACTTTACTGCAAATGCCTCTTGTAATCTTGAGAGACTAGCCAGTTGCTCTAATTTAATCTTCCATCCCTCATTTCAGAAATTTAATTGAAAATATCAAGAGATAAAACTAGTTAGAAAAGTAAAACTAAATGGCAAATAAATTATGAAAACCAGGTCACTCATATGGAAGATACAAGTTGAGGGTATTTAAGATTTATGGCCATAAAAAAAAGAAAAATCATTAGAGTAAGAAAATGTCTTTTTTTGTTTTGTTTGTTTTTGGTACTGGAGTTTAAACCCAAGGATGCTTCACACTAAACCACATTTCCAGCCCTTTTATTTTTTTTTTATTTTTTATTTTGAGACAGGGTCTCATTGAGATGCATAGGGCCTTGCTAAATTGCTAAAGCTGGTTTGAACTTGCTATCTTCTTACCTCAGCCTCTCAACTGCTAGGATTACTGGTGTGTGCCACCATACACAGCAAGAAAACATTTTAATTAAACATATTGCAACAGAAAGCTAGAAGGTAATTTCCCCCAGTAAAATTGTATATCTGTGTAGATATACATAAACACATATGTTTTAAAAATATACATTGTTTAGTTCAATGTAAAAATGGGGATAAATTAAATTTTCATCTAAATGATAATTTCCTAGCTTCACCAACTTCTTAATTTAATTTTTCAGAGCAAGTATCTTGCCTTGACTTCCACTAGTACAAATTATACCAGGTGCCAAATGTCTGGTTCAAAAGATACAGGTGAAACAATAAAAAAAAATTGTTATAATTTCCTACCTTCTAAGGCCTAAAACTCACTGTAAGTATATGTACATGATGGGAGTGATGAGATAAAATATACAGAGGATGACATATTAAGAATAGTATGGAAATGAGTAAAATAGAAGGTAAGATAAATATTCGAAAAGCATTATCAGTTAAATTAACAGAAATTTAGACTGAAAACCATATAAAAATAACTTTTAATTTCAACTTCATTACTTCAATTTCCCTTGTTCAGCTTATATTATCTTCATGCACATATCAAAATTTATTTGAGCTTCATTTTAAATCTTCTGAATGTGGAATGCATTAGGAACTCAAAGGAAGAATGACTTTTCTTTGAAGGCAGGAATTTAGAAAATATCTCCAAAGTAGAATGTAAAAATGAATTTAAAGTAAGGTTATTTCAGACATACATTTAAAACAAGCCTTGCAGTGATAAATTGATTAATTTATGGGTAAGTTAAATTAATTCCAGAAATATAACTTAAAAAAAAAACTCATTTAAAAATCCAACAGAGTTTAACACTCAGCAATGTAAAATTAACAATAAAGAAGTAGAAAAAATGTGATTCCTAAGAAGTTAAAATATGAGACAACAGAAAGTAAACCAATAAATATAATAATTATGGGAATAGCAGACATAGCAATTGAAACAACCAATATATTGGGAATAGTGGCTCATAGCTGTACTCCCAGCAACTCAGGAGACTGAAGTGGGAAGATTCCATTTCCAGGCCAGCCTGGGCCACCTAGTGAGATTCTGTTTCAAAATTAAAAACAAAGTGGGCTAGAAATATAGCTCAGTTATGAAGAGCACCTAGGTTCAATCTCCAGTAGTGCAAAAAGTAAAAAAAAAAATCCCAATATCCACTATAAACACATGCTAGACTCAAGGAAGGATGTGAAAGAAAATCAGAACACAGAGAGGAGATAAAATGAAACTTGTGAAATATGGTATTTCAAGAAATAAAAAGCATAATTCGAAAATAAAAATACTAATATTAAATTAAATTGGATGCTTCAGAAAAATATTAAAAAATTGAGGTTCTAGTAATAAAACCTATGCAAAATTATTCAGAAAAAAATGATAGTGTATCCATGGTTATTGACTAAATATTAAATGTCATTGAAGCAAAACTTAAGAGCAGACAGAGGAGAAAAAAATAAAACTAAATAAAAATTGGAATATAACACAATTTAGAGTTAGTCAAGATTTGAAGAAACATAAATTATCTTTTTTAAAAATATTTTTTAGTTGTTGATAGACATTTATTTTATTTTGTTTTATTTATACGTGGTGCTGAGAATCGAATCTAGTGCCTCACACATGCCAGGCAAGTGTGCTACTGCTGACCCATAGCCCCAGCCCAAGGTCAAAGAATCTTGACACAGAAAGAAAACAGAGGAAGGGGAGGAAGAGGGGCAAAGAAATAATGACCACACAAAGTTCAACTATACCAATTGCATAAAATCTAAAATTTAAAAAAAAAATACTTAAAATAGCTGCAGTTAGAAAGACATAGTATATAATGAAAACCAAAATAAGATTGATAATAGTTTTTTTTTAAACTATGCAAGTCAGAAGGCAATGAAGCAGTATCTTTATAGGACTGTAAAATGAATGTTGTCAAGCAAGAGTTCTTATATTTAAAGTGCCTTTTTGAAAAATGAAGGTGGTTCTTTTTCAGATTATCAAAAGTGAAGAAAATTTATGTACAGAAAGCCTGCATTAGTAAATGAACCCAAACATAATCAAAAAGAAAAGGAAACATCAGTGAAAAAACATGTGACACCTTTGAGTATCTTTATCAACAGAAAACATCCAAAGTGCCACAAAAATTAATATGTGGATCATCATAAAATATATCGTTCTTCATTTCAAATCAATTAAAAGTTTAATTTCATTGTGCTATTTATTGAGTGTTCTTCAGAAGAACAGAAACAATAAGATGTGTGTACATACGTGTGTATTTCTATATATTAAATATATACATAATAGAATTAGCATATCAGTGTTCATGCTCTCAAGTACAAAATCTGTACTATGCAGAGTCTGGAGATGAAGAGAAAGGCTAATTTTTCAACTGGAGTCTGACAATAGCCTGGAGGCAGAATTTCCTACTTTCTAGTGCTATCTCAGTCTCTTTCCTCTGGGCTTTCAAGAAATTGGATGAGGTACACCAACATTCAGGAGAGCAATTTGCTTTATTCAAAGTCTAACTGGTTTAATTGTTAACTTTTATCTAAAAACATACCTCTACAACAATATTCACACTACTGCTTGAATATGCATTCATATTCACATATCAGGGTACCAATGGCCCAGTCAAGTTGACGCATAAAATTGATCATCAAAATGATCTAAAACATAACAATAATTCATCGAGATGTTTCTAACAAATATACTAGAAAATAGCATGAGAAAAGTAGTAATAAAAAGGCATGGTTTGAAAAATAGAGTAGAATATTACAGGATATTTACTATACACATGACCTATTATTTTATTACTGGAATGGAGACAGATGATTTAGTAAACTTTATTGTAAACCCAAAGCAGCCACCAAAATATTCAAACATGGGGGAACATAGAAACACTCAATTATGGGAAAACCAAATAATTTTTAAAAATCTAAAGAAGGTAAGGAAAGAAACAATAAAGGAACAAAGAATGATGGGACCATTGGAAAACAAATAGCAACATACTGTGTTTTAAATCCAATTGTATTTTTAATTATATTCAATATACTTTATTTTAGTAGTCTTACTGAAATTAGATATTTTAAAATTGGATCAAAACGCAACATTCAAATACATGCTATCTGCAACAATACACCCTAATGATACAATATTCAAAGCCTAAAAGTTAACGCATATAAAGATATGCTATGAAAACTATGTTTTTTTAGTGTTCATATTTTTTAATTTTAAATTTATTTATTTATTCTAATTAGTTACTATACATGACAACAGAGTGCATTTCAAGTCATAGTACACATATAGAGCACAATTTTTCATTTTTCTGTTTGTACACAAAGTACAGTCACACCATTCTTGTCTTCATACTTATATTTAGGGTAATGATGCTTGAACAGTTATATTTATAACAAATAGGTCTTAAAATATGGAATATAAAAATGAAATGCAAGAAGCATTTTGCAGTAACAAAAGGTTAATTCTTCAAATCACCAAAAATCTTAAATAAATACATGATTAAAAAGCCTTTTTATATAAATAAAATGCTGATAAAACTAATAAAAATATGTTTGCATAAATCACAGTTATTTCTGTAAATTTTAATTCTTTCCCAGTAATTGGTAGAATCAGAAGTCAATAAAGATATATAAGAAGTGAGTACCACCATTAATCAAGTGAGTACCACCATTAATCAACTTGACATATTTAATATTTATAAGAGATGAATATGTATTTTAAAACTGCATATAAACTATTACCCAAGATAGAATAAAATCTGGACACTAAACAGAACCTCACACTCTAAAATATTGAAGTTATACAAAGTATGTTTTCAAGCCACAATGCATTTAAATAAGAATTTAATAACCTTTAAAAAATCAAGGAACTTTTGGAAATTGAACATTTTCCCAAATAAAATTAATGTTCAAAGAAATGACAAGGAAAATTAGAAATTGTTTTGAACACAATGAAAATGAGAAATTAATCTTCCAAATTCATGGGGTGCAGATAAAGTCATACTTAAAAGCTTACATGGAATCTGAAAATTACCTACTGGGCAATTGGAACAAGAATAAATTGGCATCCTAGAAATTACCTAGGTGCCGATGCTTCCGATGCAGCAAGATTAGGAATATGCACACAAATCTGAATCTCAAACTTCTCTAGCTTATTCCTGCACTCTGTTCCTCCTCACATTTCCCTACAACATGCCCTCGGGAGTCATCGAGCTACTGTAATGCCAAGTCATTGATTACTGTGCTGTTGGAACACTTTGAGATTTACTTTATAAATATCTCAAGTTTGAGGACACATGTGCTGGAAAAAGCTAATAATTCTAAGTAGGACCAGTTTGTTTTAAAAAGGGTGATATTCATTGGATGATGTGTGGAGATTTTCACAGTATTAATTAGAAGAAATTGTTCAGACTTCAAGAAGGGAAAAAAAGGAGGAAGGTTAGAGGTAAAAGTCACCAGTCATGTGACCAGCAGTGTCTTACGGATTTTTACATTTATATTAATTTCAATGCTTGGACCTATCAAATTGAGGACATTTACGGGTGACAAGAAGTTTTTATTTTGAGGGGAATTTTCAGAAATGATGTTCAGCACAATATGAATGGAAGTCCAGCACCTATAAGTGTGAGATGAGCTCTGAGTGGACATGAGAAAGGCCTTCACCCTTTACCAATGAATCCAAGAGAAACATGCTTAGCAGAAAATGCAAATCCCACTTGTAGTTAAATCATATAATTACTTGAATTCCATCTTCATGATTCTTGATTACTAAGTATTTACAGATCCTAAGTTTAGTGCATTCTTCTATAAGGGAAGAAGGCATATAGGGAGATGGATATTGATGTTTCAACACAAAATCCTAAAGATGTATGTGAAGTTCTTGCTATACAGAAACACAAAGGTACTAAGTAAAATATCAGTTCGTGTCTCAGGGAAGGCTGGGTCCAACAAGCACTGTAGTAACACAAAGTTGCTTTCACCCTTCCCAAACAATTTTTTTTGTGACAATTTTACTTCATATGCTTTCCAGTGAGTGCTTTTCCTCAGCTGTCCTATGTAAAGTACTCTTTCAAGCTGTTCCTTGTAGTAAAGTAATTAGTATTAGTAGTGGAATTAACATAAGGTTTATGTTTTTGTTTGTTTTTCAAAAATCAAATTACTGTGGCCATGTGATGAAAATTTCCAAGGTATGCTTAGATTGAAGTTCCACCAATGTGGCTGGATCTCAGCAAAAATATGAAATGGTTAATGCAAAACCACAGAACCTCTTTTTAAAATATCTCTTCTCATCATTGTATGAGATCTCCTATCATGTTCCATTATTATTTTATTCCATATTCTCTTTATAAACATTTTTTTAGCAGTGTGAAGAAGACATAAAGTGGTGCAGTATTTTAGGAAGAACAATCATAACTAGAGAGACCAGAGAACTAAATCTGCTAATTTTAGCTAAATGGGTGTTAACCTAAAGGCCTTAAAGGAAGAAAATTATATTACAGTTACTATCGTATCTATAGACCTAAGGCCTAGAATGTAGCAGAAAAAAAAATAATAGATGCTGTAGTTGAGCAATTCTATTTACACCAGAGCAATTTTTGTGTGATTCTGGACATGACTGGAACATGTTGAAAAATCCTGGTTGGCATATAGCTACTTAAAGGAATAACTACCCTTGAGGGAGCAGAGCACACAGTGTTTCAGAATCAATGATATTATTGGAGAGAAGAGTTGGAGGAAATTGGGCTTATTCATTTTAATAAAAGAACATTAGGCCTTTTTGACCTTATTGAAGTTACAAAATTCTGAAAGGCACAGATAAAATTGATTCTAATAAATTCTGTGTCCACTCTAAAAGTCAATAAGAGGAGAAAATGATCGTGAAATTGGGAAACTGGGGATTAGATATGAAATTCAGCTA
The DNA here is from genome assembly GCF_001458135.2 of Marmota marmota marmota. Taxonomy (NCBI): domain Eukaryota; kingdom Metazoa; phylum Chordata; class Mammalia; order Rodentia; family Sciuridae; genus Marmota; species Marmota marmota. Next base: position 22,390,361 of record NW_026000108.1, on the reverse strand, counting down.
TATGCATTTCATTCACAGCATGGGAGAAATTGTGACTGAGACTGAAGCTACAAAAGCAGTAGTGCTCTGTGTGTGTGTGTGTGTGTGTGTGTGTGTTGTGTGATGCAGAAGAATGAAGGAATGATGGAACTTTGGAAGAATAGACTGCAATTTCACAGAAAGGAGTGAATTTGCCTAAAATGTTACCAATTAGGAAGTGCCATTTAGAATATATATATATATATATATATATATATATATATATATATATATATATATAAAAATCTGGATGGATCAATTTATTTGTTTTTACTTATTTATTTTCTAACTTCCTTTCAATATTTTTAGTGCATTATAATTATAGATAATCATGAAATTCCTTGTTAACTTGCCCAATATCATTCCCCAGTATTGCCTCTTTCCCTCACCCTTGTCCTTTTCCTCTCCTCTAGTGATTTCCTTTTGATTTTCATGAAAATTGAAGGGATTGGATCAATTTAATGAAGCAAATAATTTCCATTGTTATGATTAGCTTCTGTGCTAATCCTAAAGCAAATATTTTCCCTGAAGGTTCTCTCTGCAAACTGATGCTAGATGCACCTTCAAACTTTACTTCCATTACTTCTTTCTAAATGACATCATGTTTCTCATATAATTAAATCTAAACTGTTCATCTTGTCATTTAGACATTCTAGAATTGGACCTCAAAATAGCATTCCAGAATCACTTTTTTAGCTTCTCTACTGTAGCGTTTAGCAAAGGATACGTTTTAAAACACAGATCTCCAGAGGAACTCAAGCGGGAAAAAGAGGGCAGGAGAAACAAGTATAGAAATTCCTAGAAAGTGAATCTTCAAAGTAAAAATATACTATAGATAGTGTCCCAAATTTATTTGACAAGATATTTTTTTCCCTAGGAAGCCTAAGTAAGAACATATCCAAAGACTGGTATTCCATGGAACATAGTTAATAATGACAGTTTGGGACATACACTGAGATTAATGCTATCATAATGTGTTTTGCTGTCACATAGACAAACATGAATTACAGCACAGAAAACACTAGGCCATTCCCTAGTCCTCTAAATGACTTAGTTTTGCATACTATGTGGGAAAATTCACAGACTCTCTCCTAACATCCGTTTTTAAAATTATTCCTTTTTTCATATTTTTTGAAACTTATTAATAGAAACTACAGGCTATTCCTAATGACTCAGGAGGTGGAGGCAGAAGGATCACAAGTTCAAAGCTAGCCTCATCAACTTAGGGAGGCACTTAGCAACTCAGTGAGACACTGTCTCTAAATAAAATAGGGTTGAGGATGTTGTTCAGTGATTAAGCATCCCTGAGTACTGGTTCAATCCCCAGAATATAAAAGTAAATAAATAAATAAACTACATGATATTGACTATATTCCAATAATTAGTTTAAATTTAAAATTAAATGGTAATTTTAAGAAAATTAAATGCAAGTAAATCCATTATAGCTTATTTTTTTTTTCAAAATAAGCAATGGATTATCATATTGAAAAGAATTTAAATTGTTCATGAAATATCAATGGTAAACAGATTTTTTTTATTGTTAATTAAGAAGTCACTACTAAATGATTTGACAGCTTTTACTCAGAGATCGCCAGAATGCTTTGATTGGAAAGAATCTGATTCAGTGTGAATGTCTATTGCAGAATGTATTGTATTCTTTCCAAGCACTTTGCTGTCTTCCAGTTGAGTGTTAACTGAACTCTTTAATGATAATTATGTAAATATGTGTATGGGCTACAATGATGTTTCTTACATCAAAATGAATGTTGATTTTTGCAAAACCAGATGCCATTAAACTTATTTTGAAAAAGATGAATTTGACAGCTTAAGCCTTTACTGATTTGAAGTGCAATTCTTTTAGAATCTATCCTTTGGATAGTTTTTAGATTTGTTATTGCTCCAGAACTAATCAGTATTGGTGAATCTGTTTTCTAAATTTGTTTATGATTTCCTTTTACATTCCGATGATAGTAGATAAAATTCAAATTTATACTTGGGGTCTTCAATAGTCTTTGGTACAATGAAAATATGGCATTTGTCAAAGTTACTGAGCACTAATGTGGAATATTTAATATAATCTTTAATTTTTTTATGTTTGTCTCTATATAAGATAGAATGAGTAGTTGTCATGGTTTTAAGGTATTTTCCATAGTTTATATAGAATATTTCATATCTTAGGAATAGTCTAATTTTATTTAATAATATATTATAATTTTGTTTAATAATGTAAAATTTAAGTATATATTATTATAAAAACAATATATTATTTCTACTATATTATTTTACAAAATAAAGAGGGGACACATTCTTACCAATAAGATATATAGAAATATAATAGATTATGTGTATGTGTGCTATAGTTTGAGTGGTACTTACAAAATTCATGTTAAAATTTAATGATCAATGAATGTGTTGAGAGATATGAATTTTAAGAAGTGGTAGGTCATGATGGCACTGCTCTTATGAATGGATTAAGGGCATTATCTGGATGGGTTAATTATTTTGGGAGTTGGTGAGTTACACAGGAGTTTTGCTTTCTTGGTGCTGTCTCCCCATATGATATCTCCCACCATGTTATTATCAGCAAGGAGATTCAACACTAGATACAGTCCCTTAATCTGGGATTTCCCGTCCTTCTTCCAGAATCATGAGACAAATAAAGTTGTAAATTATTTGAGCTAAATCAGCATATTGATGAGCAGATATAAATGCAAACACATAATACAGACAAAAATATACATAGTATGATAATACACAAAAATATTAACAAATCTGTATGTTATGTGTATGTGCATTTGTATAATGAAATAATTTCCAGATTTTTTCTATGATGATGAAACTGAATTTAGAAAAATCATAAATCACAACAGCAACTTTTTCTTCCTGAATGAAATCAATAAACTAGCAGATCTGTTTCCCATGGCTTGCCCCAACATGAAAGGAACCTCTAATTAATTGACTGAAATGTAATGTGTATCTTAAGGAAATTTATATGGGAAAATTCAGAAGATGTGTAGAAACTAAATTTCCTTTTGAATCTGTGAACCAATAAGATTTGCAAGTCCAAAGAAGCAAAAGCTTTCCTGAATAGACACTTAGCTTCTAGACAGCCCCATTCTTACTCTGAGTTGTTAAAATTTTGATAGGGAGAGAGGTTATATACTGGGTACCATAATGGGGCATGATCAGGTCACAGATCAAACAGATACATAAGATTAGAAGTAATCAGGGCAGGCAACTGGATTAAAGGGCAGTTGAATGTGACAAGGGCTAATTTGACATGGACTGGCATAAAATAAATCAAAAGTTTAGAGTCCACAGGCATAAGCTCCATCCATAAAGCAGCTATAAAATTACCTTCTAATTTCCTCCAGAAATAAAGCATTCCTAAAATGATTTTTGGTCTCTGTATACTAAGGGAAAGAACTCTTTTTATTGAAGTAGGATTTGGAAATAATCTTTTTACAGCCTTCCTCTTTTATACTTCATGTCTTCTTGTAGGCGAGCCATTTCCTGCATATTTCTGAAGTTACATGGCCTCTTGGACTAAATGTTTGGCTAATGAAAACTTCACTTAATTTTTTTCCTTTTGTTGTTTTAATAAAAGAGTAATTGCTTAAATACTTCATATTGAAATACCATACCTTATTTACTTGAAATAGTTTAATTTTAAGTGCAGAAAGAGTTGTGTTAGTGTGATAAACAATGTATTATGAGCATGCAGAAACATCCATTTTATTATCATAATAGCTCTTTTCAGTGACAATAAAATTACCCTATGCCAATTGTAGAGTTACTAGTTCTAGGACACCTCATAGATACCAAAACTGCAGATGGTCAAAATTCCTTATATATGACATGGTATTTGCATATAACCTACACAAATTCTCTGGTATGCTTTAAATTGTCTCTAGAATAATTATAATATTTAAAAATGTAAATGATATGTAAAATAGTTGTTTAGAAAATGACAAGAAAAAAATTCTGAACACATTCAGAATCTACCATTTGGTAAGCCTAACTACACAGTATAGGTCATCAGCAACTTAAATATTATTTCAAATATTCTCTATCCTCAGCTGGATGAAACCATGTATGTAGAACCTAGAGATATGGAGGAGCAGCTGTATAATTTTATTAATTAATTATTTTAATATTTTGATCTCTTTTCCCGAGATGAAACTATAAACTTCATGTTAGTGATTGGCTTACTCAGTTTTTTTCACTGCTGTGACCAAAGACCTGGCTAGAACAAGTCGAGGAGGAAAAGTTTATTTGAGGCTCACAGTTTTAGAGGTCTCAGTCCATGGAAATCTGACTCCATTGCTCTGGGGCCTGGGTGAGGCATCATAGCAGAAAGATGTGTCAGAGGAAAGAAGCACAGAATGCAGCCAAAGGGAGGGGAGAGAGAGAGAGAGAGAGAGAGAGAGAGAGAGAGAGAGAGAGACCACTCTTATTAGTCAGGACAATATATACCTTAAAGACATGCCTCCAGTGACCTACCTCCTCCAGCCACATGCTACCTGCCTACATGCCTACAGATATCATCCAGTTAATCCATTCAAGTGTATTAATTCATTGATTAGATTAAGCTTTCAGGACCTTTAAACTTTCTGACATTGTTTAACACATGAGCTTTTGGGGATAATCCATAACTAAATAATAACAGTGAACCATCTTATATTTTTATTATTCTTTGTTTTGTTCTTTTTCATAATGAATCTCTATTGTTAGATTAAGGTTTGGTTTAAAGCAACTGTGACTATTAGGTTAATACATGAATAATGATTTGGAATGGCTTTACCTAACTCATGTGGAAGGCTGAAAATATTTCAAATAAATTGAGGAATTAAGGAAAAAATATGTTTTCAGATAAAATTTATTTTTATAATACCCCACTTTGTAGATGATTTTATACATATAATTTCATTGTTATCACAAATTGAATCACAAGGTCATTGTCAGAGACAAGGAAAATAAGGCTTTACTTCTATGAAATTCAAAAGTAGAAGAAAGATCAAAACACTTCCTAACTTTAATAAATACTCTACTTAATAATAATGGCATACTCTAATATTGGAATTAAAATTTTAAAAAAATACTAACAGTTAACTTCTAGTATAAAATGTACAATGATCAATCAGAACACACACAAGACTTGGTACCAGCATAAAGTATCTCTATTGTAGAAGGCATTATCCCTTAACTGGTAAATCATGGGGAGCTTTAGAGAAAGGCCTGAAATGTGGCAGAAGAGTGTTATAGGACTCAGAGTATTGATTACAAAGCCCATCTTGCAGCAAACTGATTTAGGGGTGGTTTACATAGTTGGATGATGAATGTTCACAACTGGTGGGGGCCTTCTCATAGTGGGTGGGACAGATGATCCTTATTATCCAGTCATAAGATGTTTTTCAGTTCTGCAAATCTCAATAACAAAGATCATTCCTTGCACTATTCCTATAAAGGATAGGCTAGAGCATAGTAGCTGTCCCCAGGTCCCCTTGCTGATAGTGAAAATCCCGATAACTCAGAAAAAATAATTGTTTCAGTTTTAATATGAAAGAGATAGACTTATAACTTAGCTAATATAACACATTTACAAAATCTATGGTAATTTCCACATACCAGTAGAATTACATAAATTAGCATTTTCTGTATTGTTTTCATGATCAATAGTATATATATATCGTTGAAAATAATTTTCTATTCTGTGACCATTTTATATTTAAAAACCAAATTAATTTGTAAATGGAAGAATTTTTATTTGTCTTATTATCAACTTCTAAAAAAGTTAGTTTGTTGTGTATGTCTTCTTGAAATACTTTATACATTGCTAAGTAAAAGGACTGAGATTTATTAACCTTAACATTTCTAGTAGCAAACATAGTAGTAAAAATTGCATAAGAAAAAAGTATTTTTTTAAACTGAACCATTGAAGATTATAAAGTAAAACTACTCTAAAGGATATATCAGAGAGACGGGTATTTTTTCCCTAAATTATAAAATTACAGAGTTTTAAATTAACCAATGAGGATTTTTAAAACTTTGGCACTATTTTATATTTATATTTAGTTATGGAATTATTAAGTTAGCCTTGAAATTATGGTATATTTATTTATATATAGTTACGGAATGGTGTTGACTTTAAAATTGTGAATTTAAAATTAAAATTAAAAAATAATTTAAAATTTTTATTTTTTTTAGGAATCAAATGAGTGGATTCCAAGAATATTTTAATATGAACAAGGTCTAAATGAAATTGTGCTCCATTTACTTTTTATTTGAATGCAGTAAATTTTGAAAGTTTTATAGGGAAAGAAAATACATATTTGAGTGAGTATTGATAAATGCCTGATGCATCCATCAAGTGTTTTGGCAGTCATAGTGTAGCAGAGATAGTTTGCCCTGTAGTTCAAATCAATATATTTTTGTTGTCAGGTACAACACAAAATAGTTAAGTGTGGCTTTCAAAACTGCAAAAACATTAGTTTACAATAATATGTTGAGGTCTACAATATAAGAACAGATATTATTCCTTTGGAATAACATGCATCTACTAGATAAAAGAAGCTCAAATACAAAAAGTTATGAAGGAAATACTGGTTGATTTATTTGATAGGAATTTATGATTTTGACATGTCTTTACAGAAAGTACATTCAAATAATGTCCAAGATGAATGAAGATCCTTTGAAACATTTGTATTTATCAGTAAAATGTTGATAGCTCAAAGTTTAATGTCAAACAATTTTATAAATCTCATTTCTCTTTTTTGATTTGAGGTATGGAGGCGAAGTTATAATGTGTGGCATAAATAGACCAATGTATAGGTTTTCACTGGTCTTCACAAACCTAATTTTTGTTTTCACAGTGCTTGTTATTTGCAACTGATATATAGTGAATTTTCTTAAAAGAATGTAAATTAGTTTACACCTGCCCTAAATGTTTTATTTCCCTTTAGCCATACAAAATAAGGAAGTGAAAATTTTTATTTTAAAATTTTTAATTTAGTGAGTTCTTTATTATGCACTGTGATTAAAGAACATTTCCTTAATTTGATCGAAGGAAAGAGTTTGCTATTTCAAAATATAGGTAAGACAAAAATTTAGGGAGTTTAGATTTCTTTATTTTATCATCTCTCTTCAAGGGGAACTTAAATAATTTTAAGCACAAAATAAATATCTGTGTTAAATTAGTTATATTGCTGCAGTAAGTATAATTTGATTTTTTAAAATATGTTTCTTTTCATTTTGGCTAATTTATTTACTATCTTTCCACTACCACTGACTTTATCATGATAAAACCAGCACTGAAGAATAGCAGTATTTCAGGCATTATTGGGTGCCAGTCTAGGTGCTCTGAATCCTGATGAAATCAGAGCACAATGTGTTCCAATGATTATAGCACACCAATTTCTTTAAATTGTAAAATAATATTATGTCCCTCTAATCACTTTCTGTTATGATTTAGATATAAATTCTCCCCCCAAAGACAAAAGTTCTTGTGTGAGACAATGCAAAGAAGTTTAGAGGTGAAATGATTGGATTGTGAGTCTGAACCTGATCAGTGGATTAATCCGCTGATAGGGATTAACTAGGTGGTAACTGTAGGCAGATAGATTGTGGCTAGAGGAGGTGGGTCATTGAAGGTGTTTCTTTGTGGTTTATAATTTTGTCTGTGATGATTGGAGTCTATCTCTCTGCTTCTTGGTGCATGTTTTGAGCTTCTTTCTTCTGCCACACCCTTCTGCCATGATGTTCTGCCCCATTTCTGGCACAGAACAATGGAATCTGCAGTCTAAGGAGTGAGACATCTGAAACCTTGAGTGACAAATAAACTTCTCCTCCGTTAAAAGTTTTTCTTTCCAGGTATTTTGGTCACAGCAACAAAAAAGAGGAATAAAACACTTTGAGAATATGATAGCTAAATAAAGACAACAAAACAAGTAGTCTAATCCCTAAATATCATGATTACTGATGCTTAGTATTTTGTTTTATTTTTAGTGAATTAATTCATATATCATGCCTTTTTTATAATTTGCTACTTAATGTACAGAATAGTTAAATGTTCTTAAAAATAAATCATCAATAAGATGTATCTTTTAACAGAAAGTAAATTTAACTCCAAAAGCCAGTAATCAAGGGTATTACTTAGCACACTTAAATTCAGTCATGGAGTTGTCCAATCAGACTGAACAATTGACACATGAGAGCAGATCTAGGCTTAGACTTTATATTAGAGTAAGAAACACTAATTACATTAAGAAGCCATATAACTCATATGATACATAAATGACCTGAACTAGCATATCTATAGAAAAAACTCATAGTGCCATGCATATCTATTTTGAATGTGAAATATAGTTAGTTTTAGATGGAAGTAAGCCTGCATGTATGAAAATATTAAAAAAAAAAGGCTTTCACCAACCATTTCTACTCTGAAGAATTTTTTCTTTTGTTGTGGTTGTTGTTGTTTTTTTGGTACTGGGTATTCAACCAAGGGACACTTAACTACTGTGCCATATTTACAGTCTTTTTAAAAATATTTTTATTTTGAGAAAGGTCCTCTCTAAGTTCCTTACGGCCTTACTAAGTTGTGGAGGTTGGCTTTGAAATTGCAATACCCCTGCCTCAGCCTCAAGAGCCACTAGGATTATAGTGTGCAGCACTACTGCACCTGGCTCTAGAATTTATTCTAAGCAAAGAATCATCATTGTACATATTGTGTTCATTTCTTCAATAATGAAATATTATATTTTATAGCAAAAACTAAAAAAATAGCCCATAGGACACCATTATGACTTTTCTAGGTTATATAAATAAAACATCCAAAAGATTTACAAGAAAATAGCTAGAATATGCAGAGTTGTTCAGTAAGGTTGCTGAGTTCATGATTCAATTACAAAATATCAAAAGTACATGCGAAAAGTTTTAGAAAAGTTATGTAAGTTTCTCATTGTGGTGTGTTCAAAATATTATCACCTGATCAAAAATGAATAAAGGATAATCTATATTAAAGGTCATAAAAATAGTTAATTTGTGAAACATGCCATTTCTACCCAAATCAATTTAAAAATCTTAAAAATTATAGAACCCAGTGCCACAATTTCTACTGCAGAGTTCAATAGCTTAAACTATCTTGATGAAAAAATGAGTAGAAACAAGTGAATTCAAAAATTCAAATTTTATTTTCTCAGGAGGAAAAATAGAAGATAGGAAAAAAAGATAGAAGAGAAAGAAGGAAGGGAGAACAGCAAATAGGACAATTAGACAGGAGGAAAAAATATGTAATTATTGGTCTTTGATGATCCATAAACATAAATTACTGTTACATAATTCCTTGCTACCTACTGTCTTTTTGCTATACATCATTCACCTTTTCCCTTTATGTTTTGCCTTCAGAGCTTGTATGTAATCTAAAATTCTTATATAGTAATGGTATGGCATATAGTAATGGTATGACAGTCATCAGAACACTAAGAAGAAACATTGCATGCATTTTGGTGAAACTCAGCTACTAGAAATTTAAAGTGCTTTATGGAATTACAAGGACTTTTCTGAATATAAAATTGTATAAATTACCTGATCTTTAGGGTTTTCATTTTAAAATCTGCATTCTTTTTTCATAAAATTAACATGAACAGTAAATAATCTTTTTCTAAAAAATGTTTTATAAATAAAATCCAACAAATAATATATCTTATTAATTTCCTTCTCATTTTATGTTTATATGCCAAATAAAAATAACAGTTTTTGTTTACTGTTCAAGAAAGAGAATATTATGCAGTGATCACCTTTAAATAGATTTTTAATAGCTGAGTTAGAGTAAATTTTCTAGATGTATGATGAAATTTATGTTTAAAACAATTGGGCCTGGGGATGTGACTCAGTGGTTGAGCACTTGCCTAGCACGTATGAGGTCCTGGGTTTAGTCTCCAGAATCATGAAAATAAGTAAATAAGCAAGGAAATAAATAAATAAAAAGGGACAATTGAGTCATATTTGACTTGTGGATACGCATGTATATTAATCCTCACAGTCAGCTTTCCTTCCTAAACAAGGTAAAATAGTTCAATTTTTACTTATTATGTTTGAAGCATTGTATATGCATTTCTAAAATACTCAAGTGCTCTGCAGAATAGATATTAATTTCATAATTGTGTACAATAAGAATTTTTGGCCTAGAAAGGCAGATAGTTTGCTCTGGTTAAAGAAAAAAAGGAAAAAGAAATTAACAATACTATTAGTAATACAATGAAGCAAATAAGTTTTCAGTTTTGAAGCTGCTTCTTACCTAGTTCTATTTTGTCCTAAGGCCCTCACTCTTTCAATCACATCAAATTGCTCACCCAAGTAATATATGCAATGTGTCCAGATAAACAAGTCATGATAGCAAACCTATAGTTCAAAAAATAATTCTGTCACTTTCTTGTGTGTGTTTGAAGTTGCATTAAGCAAACATGCATTTTAATTTGATATTATCCAGTTCTTGTTTTCTGTTTCTAGCCAAGGATGTGGGAGCATTGGCTCTTATTCACCACTTATATTATAAGTAGTTTTTCTAGAATTGCAATTGTAGGTAACTAAATTCATTTTTAAGAAGACAATTCACTTATGAATTAATGAACTTCAGTCACTACTTCTGTAAGGTTACTGGTGGCTTTTGATCTTCATTTTGTTGTGACTTTATGTAGACTTTTTTTCCTCGTAAGGGTTGTTAAATACGAACGTTTAAAATTTAAAGTGAAATCTAATTTTAAAAGTGTCATCATCATCATATCCCAGCTTTATATAATAATGGTATAATGAAATAATTGAATTTGTCATGCAGCTTTGTGTCTCCCTGAGCTTCAAGGAGAATGCTGTGACTTTTGTTGTGAAAGAGACAAAGCAAAGCAATCTGCTTCCCCCACTCTACTCCTAAATTCTTCTCTCCTCTACCAGTATTCTGACCTTTGAGTCAAGTACTATCAGGTAACAAGATAATGAAACTACAAGGCCAAAGCGCCTTCTTGACTTTTTGTAGCACTCTGCCTTTGGTACATCATTATGTCTGCAAAGACAGCTCAGAGTTTTATAACACTTTAAATGACAACACTCTGTATTGCTGACTCATAGGCAATTCATTGCTCACCATGAGCTTCACATAACAGATAAGTGAATCACAGCAGAGAGCTCTGAAGACCTATGCCTGGAAAACAGCCTGCCAAAGGAATAGCATGCAGAATACATGCTCCTTTACAGAGGCAGCTCTTGGCTAATACCACATACACCATTCGTGGCTTTTTAAAAGTACTTTCAACATTGAGGATTTGAGTATATCAGTCAGACTACTGGAGGCTGCACACATATTAAGATATAACTGTCTAGCTGGAGAGAGAAAAGAGATGGGAGGTTTCAGAGACACAAATCAAATTAAAACTTACCAAGGAATCTCTTAATTTAGATTTACTTCTCAACTGAGTTCTATATTCTGCTAATATTGTACTAAAAGTTTATTGGACTGAAATAAGTCATGTAAGACTTTTCATACAATCGTGCTTTATATCCCAAATCAGGATTAATAGAAACATGACATGATAATGTCAAATAATATTTTATTTTAATTATTATAAATGTAAAATTAGGAATACTATTATAAGAAATAGATTTCTTACCTTTCTTATAATAGTATAATACAGAGTAATTATTAAGTAATTGAATTTTATGTATTATCGTATTTATAATGACAAATTACAGAGAGCTTATTTGTTCATTGTGGCCGATATTTTACCCTCACAATTATAAAACCTTGGCACAATTATTGATATCTTATGAATGAACATTTTAGTTTCCAGAGGTGAACTAAACATTTTTTAGTCAGAATTTAAGCTAAGTCATTCCTGGTAACAAAGCCAGTAGTTTATTCACTAAGCAATCACATTTTTCAAATTTGATAATATTCAGATTTAATTAATTTTTATCTTACTTCACTTCTTAAGATGAACTTTATTTGCTTTTCTTCATATCTAATATGATACATTAATACTAAGAGGATAATTACCTGTTTGTATCATAATGAAACCTTTATATTTCTACCCTGCATTTTATCTCTAGAGTGTTGCTGTATCTGCTATGGCAATGTCATATCTCGGTTCAGTCAGTTCTGACTTTCCTAATCAGTTTTGGTTTTGAAGAATTTTGTACTGAACTGTATATACAGCTCTATAGTAATAATATATTTGAAATGCCCAGATATTTCCATTGGAAGTGTATATGAAATTCATTGGCATAGCTACATCTGTCAATATGCCATAATGAATCACAACACTAGCTAGTTCCAGTGAATATTCTGTGATATAGCTATTGGCTATCTAATAAAGTGATAACTCCACTGGTATTTAATCAATATTGTTGAGATTCAGCATTCAGAAATAGGCATTAATATTACTAATCATCCATTTCTTTGTGACTGTTTCAGTTAGACTGCTGCTATGCCTGCAAGGCACCCACCCATTTTAATCTATTTTTTTAAAAAAGGAATTATTTTGGAAAACATAGTAAACTTCTGAAATTGCCCATATGTTAAAAAAATGAGGGGATATATGTGAAAAGCAAAATAAGAAAGGAAGGAAAAACCAATATATTTTATTGTACACCTGGCATATTTGTATACAGTCATATCTAAGACAACTCCAAACAACAAAACAAACACTATACACAAGTAAATAGTCATTTCTGTGTCCTTAGCAAATATTTCATCCTGAAGTTAAAAGTACACTCAGGAAAATGTACTCTCCAGCACACTATATTAAAACTTATGACAGAATTAAAAATGCACTAGTTTTCTTCATTATCATCACAGGAATCCTGGATATCTATAATCAAACCACTTAATAATGAAAATAAAGCAAGGTGTTAACAAACCATAAGGGATACAGGTCTATTTGGCTTGCTAGAACAAAAATACCTTGGGCAGGGTAATTTTGTAAGCAATCAAAGCTTAGTGTTCACAATTCCAGAAGCTAGGAAGTCCAAAAACAAGGTGGCAACAGGTTTGGTATACAGTGATCACTCATTCCCTGACTCATAGATGGTGCTTGGTTGCTGTGTCCTCACACAGCAGAATGGATGAGGGATTCACCAGCTCTCCTAAGCCTCTTTTATAAGAACAGTAATCCCTTTCATAATGACTCTGTCCTCCAAAAGCCCCATGTCTTAAGAACATCACCTTAGGATAACATTTTGCATATGATTTGGGGGTAAACATATACATTTTGGCCAACACAAAATAAAATAATAAAATTAGTCCCATGAAAAAGTAAAAAACATGGAAATTATTTTTTTTTAAAAAATCCAGATACTTTTCTAAAAATGTATGAGGGTGTAGTTCAAAACAAGAATTGAAAAACTGTAAAACAAGAATTGCCAAAGACTTTTCAGTGACAGAAAGAGGCAATACTTCTTAAAGGAAATGGACAAATGTGTATTAATATCAAAAGACTGAACATCAAAATTTCAGGAATTTTAGATATTATGGAAAGAACCAATTATTTTGGTAAGGACCAAAATATTAATCACTGGGAAGAATAGAGTTATCATTTTGTCAAGATACTTGACAATACATACCCGAAAAAGGCCATATTCATTGCTCTACAAAGAACACAAATTTAGTTATATATGTGCACATGAAGTTCTTTATTGACCTATGATTTTTAAAAAGCATAAGCAAAATCAAAAACTATATTACAAGCACTGAAGAAATAAAGTGAGTTTATGTTGCAATGAAATTACAAGGGAATAAAAGAAGAAAGAAAGAAAGGACTTTTAATTTAAAACAGAATTATATATAGTACTTCAAATTTATAAACTATGCATTCCTACTCTCAGATTATTAAAATATCCTAAAATTTGTCTTATTTCTGCTTCATATTGCCATTGCTACATTTTTTACAGATAAAACATTATAATACTTACTATAGAGATAGATAGATTGATAGATACATGCTTTGTGTACATTTTTTCCAGTACAGATTTAAAAGTAAGACTTAACAAAAGTATACACCATTTATTTCAAGGTTTTTGGGTGGTTAGAGATATTATGAACAGTATTTTCTTCCACTTTTCACTTCATCTTGGTTTCTTCAAGGAGAACTTAATTTATCTGAACAAGTTCCTAAAACACAGTTATAGATTGATCTAGACATGATTTCCAGATTCTTTGAGTAAAATTTAACATTTTTTCATGTATAGTGGATTCTGTGGATTGATCCAAGGAGATAGACTATAGGCAACTGAGTTTACACTCATCTTAAAAATTGCAAACTTGTAGGAAATCACTTCAGAAATAAACCAGAGGCCACTGCAGTTTCTTCTCTTCTTTTCTCACCACGGTACCTGCTTCCCACAGTGCCTCTTCAGGACCCTTGAGCCACTATCAGAACTCCTAGGAGTCGGCTCACAAAAATGAGAATTAGTTTAGAAGGTGTTCTGCAAGCATCACTGAGAGACAATGTTTTTTTTTTTTTTTTTTTTGGGGGGGGTGTATTTTTTTGTTCTTGAAGTTGTTGATCAGTACTAGTGGCCCAATAGGCTATAATTCCACAAAACAACAATTTTGTTTATTTTGTTCATCCATGAATTATATGTGATTACAACAGTGCCTCTTATATAGTAAGTGATAACTGCTATTAGTTAAAAGGATGAAGAGCTCTCTGTGTGTGATGTTATACAATGTAAGGAAGTGCAATTACTTTGATCACTTAAATTTTACATGATTTATATTCTGAGTCAACATACAGATCTTTGTCCAGGAGATGTGAGAAAATGTACAAAATGGAATGTACATTTGTAGACAAAGTTAAGATTTCTGACACAAGAAAGCCTGGAGCCGAGTTCTTCCTCGGAATTTAATTCAACACGAGGGAGAGAGACACATTCACATCAGATTGTACAGAAGAACAAAGAATAGTTGTTTCAAATTGTAGCTGGGAGAGATTCCCAAGATATTCATTAGTACATGCAAAATATTTTATTTGCTTAGGTTTTATCTTGAGGTACAAAATATTATAGAATATAGTTCATATCTTTTAATACAGTCATATCTACATTACTTCAATTTATATATTTGAATAATACCAACTATATTTAACTTTATACAACTAATTTATTTATGTCTATTGGCCTTTTATTCATTCTGTATGGTACCAATAAATTTTATGTCAATCCAGTTAATAATTTAATGAGATAAATACAATTTTGCACACATATTCATAAACATTCTAATTAGTTTCACTTTCATGTTACCTACTTAAGAAATTGTGATGTATTTTCTCTAATTAACTGTGCTACCATGATATGATAAATATGATATAATACATAAATAGCACAAATGGCCATACAATCAAATGTATCATTCCTCACATTTTCAGCTTTGTTCCATGTCAAGCATACTTAGCCTCTGTCAGTCACACAATCTGTCCCTTTGAAATGTGAGTGTATACAAGCAATTCATTTTCACCAGCATGGGATAAAAGATTCTTGCGTCAGGAAGTGGATGAATATATTATCTAGCCCTTGTATGGGGGTTAAGCTGAGGAAAGAAAGGATAGTGATTAGGGTAAACATCCTTGCACTTGTTGAATTACTGAACCATTCCCCCAACTTGCATTTTTCTTAAGAACGCAAAAATAGAGTTCTAAATCCATTTGGGGTATAAACTCTCAGATCAGTTTTGGAGATCATGTTAAGCAGCACTAAGTATTACCAGCCTTCTTTAGCTATGGTCCTGATGTTTTGTTTGTTCCTTTAGTAACAGTTTAGTGATGACCTAAAGCATCAATCAAAGTAATCCCCCAACCCATGCACTGTTTATGTTCACAAGAGACACAAGGTCCCTGCCATATTGGTTTAATCATCATTAATATATAATAGAACAGTTCATGATGATAAAGTTTAATAAAGTCTGTATTCTTCACTTAAAATAATATAAAACAGCTTCATTTTGTTGCATATGGATTTCCAGTTTTCCCAGCACCATTTGTTGAAGATGCTATCCTTTCTCCATTGCATGCTTTTAGCCCCTTTATCAAATATAAGAAAGTTGTAATTTTGTGGATTGGTCTCTGTGTCCTCTATTCTGTACCATTGGTCCACCTGCCTGTTTTGGTACCAGTACCATGCTGTTTTTGTTACTATTGCTCTGTAGTACAGTTTGAAATCTGGTATCGCTATACCTCCCGATTCACACTTCCTGCTTAGAATTGCTTTTGCTATTCTGGGTCTTTTGTTTTTCCATATGAATTTCATGATAGCTTTATCTATTTCTACCAGAAATGCCGTTGGGATTTTGATTGGCATTGCGTTGAACCTGTAGAGAACTTTGGGTAATATCGCCATTTTGATGATGTTGGTTCTGCCTATCCATGAACAGGGTACATTTTTCCATCTTCTAAGATCTTCTTCTATCTCTCTCTTTAGGGTTCTGTAGTTTTCATTGTATAAATCTTTCACCTCTTTTGTTAG
>NW_026000108.1:22368555-22373598 GCF_001458135.2 Marmota marmota marmota | reverse complement strand
AAAAAAAACAAGGGAGAGAATTAAACAACAGCAGATGGGGTAGAGAGGGAAGATGAGAGGGAAGGGGAGGGGGGATAGTAGGGGATAGGAAAGGTAGCAGAATACAATAGTCATTGATATGGTATTATGTAAAAATGTGGATGTGTAACCGATGTGATTCTGCAACTTGTATTTGGGGTAAAAAATGGGAGTTCATAACCCACTTGAATCAAATGTATGGAAGATGATATGTCATGAGCTTTGTAATGTTTTGAACAACCAATAAAAAAAATATAAAACAGATACACAGACATTGAGATATATTTCATCCTTATTATTCACCTATTCCATATGTCTGTATTTGAAATTTGTCTATTCGTCATCATTTACTCACAATCCACAAATCCATACTGAAGGTGCTTTCATGGTCATTGTGGACAAGTGCAGAGCTTGGGGGGCTTTTGTGCTATATAAAAAATTCTCTAATGGGACCATACTCCAAGCAACTGTCTTTTTAAAAATTTTTTTTATATTAGTTGTTCAAAACATTACAAAGCTCTTGACATATCATATTTCATACATTTGATTCAAGTGGATTATGAACTCCCATTTTTATCCAGTATATAGATTGCAGAATCACATCGGTTACACATCTACTTTTTTACATAATGCCATACTAGTGACTGTTGTATTCTGCTGCCCTTCCTATCCTCTATTATCCCCCATCTCCTCCTCTCCCCTCCCATCTTCTCTCTCTACCCCATCTAGTGTAATTCATTTCTCTCTCTTGTTCCCCCCCTTCTTCTCACTTCCTCTTATATGTAATTTTGTATAACAATGAGGGTCTCCTTCCATTTCTATGCAATTTCCCTTCTCTCTCCCTTTCCCTCCCACCTCTCATCCCTGTTTAATGGTAATCTTCTTCTCCTGCTCTTCCTCCCTGCTCTGTTCTTAGTTGCTCTCCTTATATCAAAGAAG
Source organism: Marmota marmota marmota (assembly GCF_001458135.2). NCBI lineage: Eukaryota > Metazoa > Chordata > Mammalia > Rodentia > Sciuridae > Marmota > Marmota marmota. The sequence continues at coordinate 22,372,641 of NW_026000108.1, read as the reverse complement.
ACATTTGGCATTTGTTTTTTTAGGGATTGGCTAGCTTCACTTAGCATAATCTGTTCTAACGCCATCTATTTCCCTGTAAATGCCATGATTTTGTCATTTTTTAGTGCTGAGTAATACTCCATTGTGTATAAATGCCACATTTTTTTTATCCATTCATCTATTGAAGGGCATCTAGGTTGGTTCCACAGTCTAGCTATTGTGAATTGTGCTGCTATGAACATTGATGTAGCTGTATCCCTATAGTACACTCTGTTAAGGTCTTTGGGGAATAGTCCGAGAAGGGGAATAGCTGGGTCAAATGGTGGTTCCATTCCCAGCTTTCCCAGGAATCTCCATACTGCTTTCCAAATTGGCCGCACCAATTTGCATTCCCACCAGCAATGTACAAGTGTACCCTTTTCCCCACATCCTCGCCAGCACTTGTTGTTGTTTGACTTCCTAATGGCTGCCATTCTTAATGGAGTGAGATGGTATCTTAGGGTGGTTTTGATTTGCATTCCTCTGACTGCTAGAGATGGTGAGCATTTTTTCATGTAACTTGTTGATTGATTGTATGTCCTCCTCTGAGAAGTGTCTGTTCAGGTCCTTGGCCCATTTGTTGATTGGGTTGTTTGTTTTCTTATTGTCTAATTTTTTGAGTTCTTTGTATACTCTGGATATTAGGGCTCTATCTGAAGTGTGAGGAGTAAAAATTTGTTCCCATGATGTAGGCTCCCTATTTACCTCTCTTATTGTTTCTCTTGCTGAGACAAAACTTTTTAGTTTGTGTAAGTCCCGTTTGTTGATTCTTGTTTTTAATTCTTGTGCTATGGGTGTCCTATTAAGGAATCAAGCATGTGTCTTTTTGAAGTTCATTTAGTGTCAAATTGTTTCATTTTGTGATGTTTTACTATTTAAAATATCATCTAAGCACAGTGCTGAAGTGCTATCCAATGTTCTGAAGCATATAAAAATGCTGTTATGTTCTACAGCAAAAATATGTACATTGTGTAAACTTTGTTAAGGTATGAGTTATGGTGCTATTGCCATAACTTCAAGGACAATTAATAAGCAATATGGTACATAAAGAGAAAGAAAGGGAGTTTGTAATAAGTGAATCCACTCCAGGGAGTGTTAAAACAACATTTGTGGTGCTTGATAAAGCTATGGAAAAGTGGCAAAATTTGTGGATTCATAAAGAGACAACTCATTAAAACCCAAACAAAAAAGAAGTGGGTCTCATTGTTATGAGACTGATAGTCACTGTTATTTATTATATTATTACCTAGAGTCAAAAACATGTTAAACACTTCTTGGTAAGTTCTGGCTGGTCTAAATATTTCTAAAGGCAATGCTGTATATAAATTGTTAAGGTTTCAGGCAAGGCAGAAAAAAATGGCTTTTTTTTTGCAAGAAATAATTTAGGTAAAAGGTGAATGTTTAATATCAGTAAACTAAACCAATGGATAAGGATATTGACAAAGAAACCCCAGTAACACAGAGTTTTGGTTCTCAAAAATATGTAATCAGAGGCTCAAAGGAAAGTATGTCTGCATTTCCAATTGGAGCAGTGATTTAATAGTTGCTAATTCGGTGTTTGTGGCTATTTAAAAAAATGAAGCTAGTGCTAATAACATTGCCTACATACACTATAAATGCACACAAATATATACATACATAGTAAATTATATCAGAATATGATAATTGGGAAAAATAGAATAGAGAGGTATACATATTATTTGCAACAAATGTAAAGAATAGTTAGCTTCTTTCATTAATTTATTTTGCAAATTTAGCTAACATTTAGTGTGAGCCTCATGCTCTTCCAAGACAAGGAAAACAGGAATAATCTAAACAGAAATATTTCCTGACTTTAATTCAGTTTACTTTGTAATGGATGGAGAAATTCACTAATAAAAAAATAATAATAAGATGGTAACCAACTATCTATATTCTTCAGTGAAAATACTGATACAGTACAATAATCACTGGAGCTATTTATGGAGTTAATAACAAAAAAAATCTCTTGGAAGGGGTTATGTTCTATTCAAGATGAATTAGAAGCCAACCACGTAAAAACACACAGTAAAAATTTTCTTTGTATGAGATTTTGCACTTAATTCTGCATAAAGGTTTATTGCCAATTTGAAAAGGAATGTTTGAAGGTAGAGTCAACACATATTGAAATAAGAACAGTTTCTAAATATTTCAATGAATGAAAATATAAAAATAATTTGTCATACCAACTAAATTGTGTCAATTAGAATAATGAAAAAAATCACAACATGTAGAAAACATAAAACATTTTTTAAAATGTCCTTCCAACACTGAAAAAAAAAAATGGACTTAAACCTTTGTAAGGATTTGTGCATTTTAGGTTTGTAGTTGAGTAAAATCATCATAGGAACAGCTTTTCTAAAACTGGCAATGGTTTGAAAATCTAAGCCAGAAACAGGAAATAAAAAAGACATACAAAGAGGAAAAGTAATGAATAAAGTTAACTAAACTTTGAGGCTCTCACATTTGATTTAGGTCAACCTTGAATTTTAGATGAATACTTGAATCACAATTCAACTAAATTAGGTCATCCATCCCTGGTGACATATGTATTTCATAAATTAGCACTGACTTTCAAGTCATTGAAAATCTTTCTATGGAACTTTGGAAGAGTTTCAAATAATTAAATATCCGATTTCTATTTTAGATTTGAATTAGGAGACTGTATTTGAGAATTAAAGGAAAAAACTAATGTCTCTGAATATATTCCAAATTGTAATGTTTTAATTGATCACAAAATTAAATTAATAACAAGAATTCTGATATTTAATTGTATTGTGTATGCTGTATTATTGCTGTTAGGATCTTGTTTTTCTACATGTTTGGATTGTCAAACCCTCCACACTGATGATAAGCAGTGGAATACCTTAGCAAGTGTGTACATGTTTTATGTGAGAGAATTCTTCCTGGTTTCTCTGCCCTCACCAACTCTGACCCAGGAGAGACAAGATAAATATATTCCAAATATATTGTCTAGTTTGTGATTTAGGAGATAAAACTGAGGCTGCCACTCCTTCCTTATCTCACTGTTAAGGCTACTCTGCCTGCAATATCTGTGCACTTGAGGCAGGTTTGATGGCCAAGAACTCCCCCATGAAGAAGCCTGCTGGTGATCATTCCCTTCTCTCCCAAATTAACCCTCTGTGGTTCAGAGATGAAGTCCTCAAATAGTGACAGGCATATGAAATATACAAATATTTTACAGAAAATTGAACCCAGGGTGCTTTACAGTGAGCTATATCCCCTTTCCTTTTTTTTTTAATTTAATACAGGGTCTTCCTAGATAGTTGAGGCTGGCATCCAGCTTGTGATCCTTCTGCCTCAGCCTCTCCAGCAGCTGGGATTACATGTGTGTGAACTAGCCTACCTGGGATTTGGAATGGTTTTTTAAGGGAGAAAGTGTGTTGCAGCACATCAGGTCTCGAATTCAGTTATTAGCTTTGCTCCCTTCTGGATAAAAACAGAGAAGTTGCTTTTCAAAATTTAAGTACAAAATGGAAATACATATTGTAAGATGTCAACTTATAAGACATTAATAAAGGTAGAAGGCTTTGAACATACATACATTTTATAAGACAAAGAAGGTTTTAAAATAATATCCAGTAGTAATATCAATATTGTTTTCATTTTATATTGACACTTCAAAAATTTAAACTTAAAAAAAGTTATGATGGTGTTAAAGATTTTTATTTTTTTATTTTTTTTTAAATTTTTTATTGTTGGCTGTTCAAAACATTACATAGTCTTGATATATCATATTTCACACTTTGATTCAAGTGGGTTATGAACTCCCATTTTTACCCCATATACAGATTGCAGAATCACATCAGTTACACATCCATTGATTTACATATTGCCATACTAGTGTCTGTTGTGTTCTGCTGCCTTTCCTAGCCTCTACTATCCCCCTCCCCTCCCCTCCCCTCCCCTCTTCTCTCTCTGCCCCCTCTACTGACATTCATTTGTCCCCCTTGTATTATTTTTCCCTTTCCCCTCACTTCCTCTTGTATGTACTTTTGTATAACTCTGAGGGTCTCCTTCCATTTCCAT
>NW_026000108.1:22248013-22364325 GCF_001458135.2 Marmota marmota marmota | reverse complement strand
GCGGGGGGTGGGGGGCGGCTCTGCCCCTTAGCAGGCTGCTGGGCCTGCTCTGTGGGTGGTCACAGTTCCCTCTACCTTGCCGGCGCAGGGGGAGGGGGTGGCTCTGCCTCTCAGCAGGCCGCTGCCCTTCTTCTGCCGGTGGGTCGCAGGCCCGCCTACCTTGCAGGAGTGATTGGAAGCTCTGTCCCTCCGCGGGCCACTGGGCCTTTTCTGTCAGTGGTCACAGTTCCACCTACCTGGCAGGCACGGGGGGTGGGGGGCGGCTCTGCCCCTCAGCAGGCCGCTGGGCCTGCTCTGTGGGTGGTCACAGTTCTGTCTACCTTGCAGGTGCAGGGGGAGGGGGCGGCTCTGCCTCTCAGCAGGCCCCTGTTCCTCTTCTGCCGGTGGGTCGCAGGCCCGCCTACCTTGCAGAAGTGATTGGAAGCTCTGTCCCGCCGCGGGCCACTGGGCCTTTTCTGTTGGTGGTCACAGTTCCGCCTACCTGACAGGCGCGGGGGGTGGGGGGCGGCTCTGCCTCTCAGCAGGCCGCTGCTCCTCTTCTTCCCGTGGGTCGCAGGCCCGCCTACCTTGCAGGAGTCAAAGATTTTTAAATACAGATAATTTTAATTGGCATTTATTCATCATCATCACAATCATCATTAATTCCTATTAGTATCTTAAGAAAGCCTAATAGTATTACACTAAGAAATTAATTAGTAAATCTTATTTCCATTTATAGTATCATGACAAAATCCAATTTAAGTAGATTAAAAGATCATGCACTCAATTCAATCGTCAAAATTTAGATATGATTTTATCTATTACACTTTCTTGTTACAAGTCCTACATCAAAACTTTCTTATTTCTTATCCTTTCTTTCACCCCTTGTCCTTCCAGCATGACAAAATAATCAAGTTATTCCTCACAGTATAATTGTGCTGCTTCCAACAAAGCAGAATATATAGGAAACAGAGTTTGAGGATTTTTTTCCCACAATAAATATAATCTGTAATGTGGTTCTAAAAAAGTAGTATAAAAAGAATTTTTAGGAAAAAAAGTGAATTATCATAGAGTATTACTTTGTTTTAGAATTATGAAAAAGTGGATAAAGCAATGGCTTAAAGGTTGGAATCTTTGCCTGCTACTGCTAGCCTTTTGGGGCCTCATGTTCTTTATCTGTAAAATAAAATTTTGAATCAGATGATGGACTGAAACAATCCTGATTTTTGATTTAATACTAAGTTGATGCTGTCCATCTATCATATGAATGGCAAGTTGAGGAGCAAATTTTGAAGGATTCTCTGGGTAATGTGTCTCTTTTGTCTCATTGAACATATCAGAATGGTTTCAACGTTTTGACAAGGTGCCAAGGAATTTCTGAATCCTTGGATGTGTCTATATTAAATTGTAAGCCACCAAGGTAACCTGAAGTATGTTATATTTTATGATGTGTAAAAGTACTTCCTACAGCACACTAGTGTAAAATTGTATCCACAGAACAAATGTCATCACTGAACTGTTTTAAATCCATTATCTGTTAATTTACCACTGGGGATAAAATCAACCATTTCTGTCATGCATTGAAGACCCTCTTTATTATTCAATTTATATTCTCATGTCCACTTTATCCAGGATGCACTATGTGCTCCAAAAATATAATTATGAAATAATCATTCCCCAAATATATTTAGCATGTATTCTTATCATTCCTCTCTGTATCTGCATTAAAAATGCCCCTTTCTCAACTAAACTTTTTTCTCCAAAAGCAAATTAAAATCCCCTTTCTTCATAAATTCTTTTTTGACAATACCTATACTTATTTATGCAATAGTTCTTAAGCTTCAATTATCATATGTGACGTATAATTATACCTATATGCTTGTCTCCATCCCCAACTCTTTTCTCTTTCATTCTGTCTGTACCCCTCACCACCACAAGATTATAAATTCTGGCAAAAAGGAACCATGTGTTATAAAATTTTACAGCTTCAAAGAAATTACATCAAAATTTAAGCATAAAAATCAATTCCCAGATTCTTTTTGAATGAAAATGTAAAAATGAAACTCGCTCAAAATGAAAATAATGCAATATACTCTGCAGTCATGAGGAGATAAATAACATGTTAAAATATTCTGATGTTTGTTATATGTTTATTATTGGAAATTAAACCTGTAATAAAATAGGTAGTAGGAATTTTTTTGTCTTGCAAATGATAAAAATCCTCAGTTTAGTACTTAGAAAGATAAACTCTAGATCATTAAGACTAACATTTCTCCTTGCAGGACATAAATTTTAAAATGTAATGTATACTACAAGAAGTCTATCTAATAAACAGCAGAAAAATGGAAAAACAAGAGGCAAATGAATTCTAATATGCATGAAATTTTCAACTGCTATTCAAAACTTCTATCACTAGCTCCTCATCATTTTTTTTAACTGATAGCTTGAGCACTTGTTTACTTGTATTTCACTTTGACTATTATTTAGAGTTCAAACATGATGAGACAAACTAACCATAGGATTTGGAGAAAAAGAAGTCATGTGAGAAGCTACAAAATACTTTTTCAAAGCAGATTCACAATTTAACAATAGTTCCCAAGTATTTCCTACCTTACTATGTATTTGTGCATTTTACTATAATGGATGCAGAACATTATATAAAGGTAGGTTTTGTCTTTATTTTTTTCTTTATCTAGTTAATAATTGAGAGTATTTGAGATAGGTGGACTTAGGTGTTCATGTTATAAATGAAGCTAATAAAGTTCAACAATACTGCACTAATCTAACACTATACCAGTAAAGCAGATGGTACAGTGTGAAGCTTATAGTATATGTCTTTGTCAACTTTATAGAATCTTATGTTTCAAAAGTGTCTTCCAAATATAATAATGCTTCTTATTATTGTGAATGTAATTTAAAATAGTTCATATTCTCCTATTTGATTTGAAATTTCCCAAATACCTCTTCAGCCTTGGATATTGATTCATTCAAAAGAGTCAATATGTAAATTTATAGATATATATATGCATACATATTTTTTTAAAAAAACACTTCTTCTTCAAATGTTTTTAGAAGTTCCTCACTTTAAAAGTAGGTAGGGAAAACATTGTGTATCTTTCCTAGTTGTGGGAAGTAGTGCATAGGCATGCCCCAATGATGAGCACTTTCACCCAGGGTTTGGATTTTACTTTTCCCTTCTAACATGGCTCTAGTTTTCCTCTAATTCTTTATCTTTTTATGATCTTTCACAAACATGTGTAATCAAAACTGCTTCACATCTCCCTTTCAAATCTTAAAAGGTTTCTCTATTTTGCCTTTTGTAAAAAATAACAACAACAACAACAACAACAACAAAAAAAAATCAGACAATAAGCAACTAAAACATGAATAATCTATAAAAATACTGGAGGATCATTTGGTTTAAATAAAGAAGAGGCTGAAGAAATATTGTAACATCTTTTTCCTTACACTAAATATGTGGCTTTTTCCAACATGAAATACATGCCATTTTCCCAATTCAGTTCTCTAATTCAATTGGGTGCTCAACAAGTCAATTACATTCTGACACATATGCAGTTAGAGTAGACATTGCAGCTGAGTTTTCAGACCCTGAAGACTGCTGTCACTTTAGAAGTCAGCTTCAAATGCTCTATCAGGCAATGCACGTTTCTGACTGATTAACTTACAAAATTCAAGGAAGTGTTCTATTACGTTTTCAGTTGACTATAAAGGATATAAGTAAGGGATACTTAAGCAGGAAAGATGCATAGTTAAATGTACAGTGGTTGGGAGCAGAGCTCCTGTCCCCACTGAAGATACACCATGGTCCCAGCACACGAACATGTTTGCCAATCTGGAAGTTTCCCAAGCTGTCTTTGGATTCTTATATGTGGTCACATTATGTGGGCATTACTGACTCAATCATTGACCAATGGTGATTAAAATCAATTTTAATCCCCCCTTCCCCTTTGGGAAATCAAGGAGTTGGGCTAAAAATCCCAACTTTCTAGTCACCTAATTCCTGAAGACTGTTCCCATCTTGAACCTGTATAGGGGCCTCCCATGAATCACTTTATTAGACTTAAGTACGTGGGAAATTAGTTTATTATTCATAACAAATAATGTTCTTATAGCTCAGCAAATTTCAAAGGATTTAGAAGCTCAAACCCAGGAACTAAATAAGACCCAAAAGCAAATATGTATTTTTTTTTATTTTGCTACATTTGTAGAGGCTAAGTTTTATGAAACTTTTCTCCTCCAAGCTCTCCTTTAACTATTCGAAAGGAAAATTCCAGCTGATGCTTTAGTATTTAAGACTGATTAGATAACTTAAGAATTATTTAGTTTCCCATTATATTCTTCTTCTTTTTAACTTATGGTAATGATAGTTGGGCCTTTATCCCAGATGTAAAAAAAGAACAATATTTTAAATCTGTCGATTTTGCTACTTTCTTTGTTGTGTTTATCAAAGGTCAATAAGCAATTATAATTACTAGACAAAATAAGATTTAGGACTTATCTGCATATTACCTGTATATTCAGTTTGATAAACTAATTAGATTATTTTAATATTGTTTTCTGAATGTAAATCTTCGTTATGCACAAAAAGCCTTTATGTAAAATCTGTTTTAGGAAAAAGCTACTTTAAGGATTTGCCATATTTTCACAGAGTACTAAGTAATTAGAATTTAATATTGTAGAGATTTCTTAAAATTTGTATGGTTTGTATTTAATAACATCTATGTGTACTTGGCACCTTATATAATATAGAAGTGGTATTTTTGTGAACTTATACTTGAGAGATAAATTAAGGAATACAAAAAAGAAGAACTTTAAAGAATAATACTTTTTAAAGATGGTATAAAAAATGACTCAATAAAAGTTCATCTTCTATGCAGAAACAGTTAAAATAAGAGGAAACTAAGAGCCACTATTTAGAAAAATCCCAGGCTGTTCTCACCATCACTAATACGGACTGCCAAAACACTTTTCAAGGTGCATTCTTTTTTTCAATATTTTTATTTTGTTTGTTTATTTTTATGTGGTTCTGAGGATCAAACCCAGTGCCTCACACATGTGAGGCAAATGCTCTGCCACTGAGCCACAACCCCAGCCCTCAAGGTGAATTCTTAATTTCCATTTTCCCCTATATTAGGAAATATAGCTGATGAAAGGTTTTGTTGTTGTTGTTGTTGTTTTAGTGCACATGTTGGAACTTCATATGGATTGGCTATATAATTAGCCCCTCCCCCTAAAATGCAAATAAATAAATAAATAGCAATAAACAAATAAATATAACTAAAACAATACCACTAAGGTAAGTTCATATAATTATGATTATATAATGATGAAAATAATACAAAGAAATATGAAAACTATAAAGAACCCTCACTTTTGATTCATTTAATTGATTTCTCACTATGGTAGCCAAATTCCAAGAAGCTTCTTGTTTTCATGGATTTATGTTTCCATAGTGATCTTGCACACTGGTTCGAATCTGGCCTAAGTGGTCAATATTTTAATGTGATAATATGAGACTTTCAAGAAGCAAGCATTAGGGCTGGGGATGTGGCTCAAGTGGTAGCGTGCTCACCTGGCATGCGTGCGGCCCAGGTTCGATCCTCAGCACCACATACAAAGACGTTGTGTCTGCCAAAAACTAAAGAATAAATATTAAAATTCTCTCTCTCTCTCTCTTTCTCTCTCTCTAAAAAAAAAAAGAAGCAAGCATTAAAAGGAAGGTAACTTTCAGTTTGTTCTTTTAGCTTGCACATTCTGGAAGAAGTCTAAAGCCAAGCCATGAGAACACTCTCACACTTCCCTACATGCCACCAGCAGCCAGCAGTAATTTATCAATGATACAACAGAGCATCTTGGAAGGAGTTACTCTGGCCTATGGAAAGTCTGTGGATGACTGTAGCTCCATTTCCTAGAAAGACAACTTCATTAAAGACCCTTAGCCAGGAACCAAACTACTCCTGTATTTATATCTATCTCCTGTATTTATTACCCACAACAAAAGATGACAAATAATGGCCACAGTTTAAAGTTACCCAGTATTGAAATAATATGTTTTGAAGTAATAACTAACACACTAATTTCTAAGAGGATAAATAGAAAAACTGTATACACAAAATGTTACTGTCTGCATACATATCTCTACACGTTTAACAGTACAGCATAGCTCTTTAAACTCTTTTCTATTTCTACCAATACTAAAATTCTACATAATCACTGAAAACCACAATTCTTATTAGTATAATGAGTATAAATTCTTATAAATGCCTGTTTCTTCTATGTCTCAAGTTAACTCTAAAATTATTTGGTTCAGCTATATAATTATAATAATGTAGTCATATAAACTGATATTTTAATTTTACTATCATATAAAGCATAATTATGTATAAATTATAAATTATCCCTATTAATGACATATTTTAGTATAGCATACATTATGTATTTATTATTATTTTTGTTCATAAACAATATTTTATTTGTAATGTGCATGTTAAACTATAGTGATTTTAATGAAATAAATATTTATTGATTCCATTTTATGTAGTGGCACTAGGTCAATATGGTCAATAAGATGAAAAAATATACTTTGTCCTCCATACATTTAATATTGTATTGTAATTATATATGAATAAACAACTACATAAGTGAATATATAATTTTATAGAAATGAAGGACTATATCAGAAGAGCATCAAGGGATAAATTCCTGAGAGAGTTAACTGAGAGTTGAGTAGCTAATGAGTAAAAAGGTAGGTGGCTACTTTCTTATTCTCAAGAGTGGAAGAGCAGGCAGCATAATAATAAAGTCAAATGCCACATTCTTGACTAATTTTGAATTGTTTAATGCTTAAAAAGTGTTAAATGGCTTAAAGTAATAAACTTGTTAAACTAAAAGTAACAAAATATTTTCTTATTAAAAATAAAGTGAAATGGTCTTAGGGCATAAGAATCTTCTCTATATTTGGAAAATGTCTTTGAAAGACCATTAAAATGGCTGTTACAAAAGTATAAAGTAGTATAATGTGGTAGAAATGATACATAATTTAGAATTCTTACTTAGGAGCAAAAGAAACAACTTTAACTTGTTGAAACAGAAGAAATTTTAAGAAATATTCGGGGCATGATCTCTCAAAAACTCAATATCACCAGATCAGAAAAATATAACCAGAAACCATATCCAAATCACCCTATCAGAGAGCCACCTCACAAATTTATGACACCATATTTGGATACATGCACCAAAGCTCACGTCAGCAACCTAGAGATTCAATGTCAGTGTTGAAACCTTGTGCAATTATGCCTCAAAAAGCTTGATAACCCTCCACCAGACTTAACCTCAGGCATCAGGAAGAGACTTCAAAAGTACCTGCTTCACAAGAACACTCTCTTTCTAATTATAGTCTTATAAAAGTATCTTCAATTGCTAGAGTACAAAGTTGGTTTAAAAAAATTTAAAAATTTATACTTTGAGAATGTGGTACTCATAAAATGAGAATTTCTTCAGTTAAAAAGAAAGTGTAAAAGTATTATAACATAGTAACAAATAACCAATAAAAATGTCTTAGAGTTAGAAAATAGATTTTTATCAAGAAGAAAATATTTAAGTTTTTCCTTGAAAATTGATGCATGCAGATATAGAAGGAGAAGGTCAAAACAATTTTACCACACATTTGAATTCAACTTTGTAGTTAATTATAGACAAGGATTTTGAAAGGATGCTCCTTTTCCTGAACAACTAGATCCTGGACATCATTCACAATTGGAAAATCTAGTCTCATAAGACATTAAAAAAAAAAAAAAAACCTGCATAGAATCCTATATAAGGAAGAAAAGATCCACATGTCAGTGGAACAGTTGGCATCCTGAGTTCTAGGAAATGGACATCTGGAATGAGTCTGCCCCTAGAACAGTTGCCAGTGAGTATTATGACTGAGATACCAAATCTTAGGACAATTGTCTGTGACATACTCACTAAAACTCGGATCCTTATTCTAAGCAGGACCCTCAGGAAAGACTACATAACTCCAAAGTCTGTGGTGACTTAGCCACTGTCAGTAGTAGAAGTAAGTACTTTCTGGAGTACAGTTTTTTCTAAATTAGTTCTGTAGGTATCCCATAGAGAAGGATAAAGTGATCAGTTCACATTCCAAAGACATTCAAAGTCTTTTTATATTCAAAGTACATTGGAAATGCATGAGAAAAACTAAAATAAGTGACATTCAGCAAGGAAATATACCGTTGGGTTTAAATCTGAAGATATTTGGAATCATTAGATGTAAAATTTCAAACTGTGAATGAAATATATGAAATGCTTTAGAACATATAGAAAAATAAAAAAGCCTCAAAAGACTATGATGAATGAAAAGGTACATTTTATAAACTCTTAGAAATGAATAATGCAATTATTGAAATTTTTGAAAAAGTAACCAATAGGTTATATAGCACATGAAAAATAGCCAAGGAATTAATTAACTATAAGTACACCTGAATAATTTATAAGAAATAAGCTACAGGAAAACATGGATATAAAAATGCTGTTAAGAAGTGTTGAGGAAGGATTAATGATATCCAATTGGAGTTTCAGTAGGGATAATACTTAAAAAATAAATAAGTACTTATTTTGCATAGCTTATAACAAATAAGAATCTGCAAAATTGAGAAATAAAATGTGTCAGAAAAGATACAAATGAATAAATGTATGACTGAATACTTAAGCTAAAATTACAGAATACAAAAGACAAAAATAAGTGTCTTTAAAATGCTGAAACATAAAAAGGAAAAGTCCTGTGTAAAGAAATGGTCTTTATCTTGACAGCAGATAACTTGACAGTAACAATGGAAGCCATGTCCAGTGGAATAATATCTCTAAAGGTTGAGAGAAAGAAACAGACAACCAGGAGTTATATATACAGCAAAATCATCACAAAAGAGATGAAATAAATGAAAAAAAAGTGTATAAACAAAAAGTAATATATTTCATCATATAGACACATAGACTAAAGGAACTTAAACTGAGTATGTAAGAAGAAAGATATTGGACACAAGGAAATAGACTAGAGGGTAAGGTGAGTGGTAAACAAGATGTAAAGTACACATTAAATGTAAATTACAATTTTTAAAAATGACATCAATGATAATAACAAGACTAGTTTATAGATTTAAAAATAATTAAATATCTTGGGACCATGTATGCTGGGAAAAGGGAATTATAATCTATGTGTCATAGTAAGCTTTAGAGTATTGGACACTTAGAATAGTATTTGAATTGCTAATGTAAATATACATGCTGAAATTGTTATATAACTTTTCTGTAGAGCAAAGGTTAGAGAACATTTTCTGTAGGTATTTTAGCCTTTGTCACTCAAGATATCTCCACTCAACTACTCAACTATGCCATGGTTTCTTTTTTTTAATTTTTTAAATTTTTTTTTTATTGTTGGTTGTTCAAAACATTACATAGTTCTTGATATATCATATTTCACACTTTGATTCAAGTGGGTTATGAACTCCCATTTTTACCCCGTATACAGATTGCAGAATCACATCAGTTACACATCCATTGATTTACATATTGCCATACTAGTGTCTGTTGTGCTCCGCTGCCTTTCCTATCTTCTACTATCCCCCCTCCCCTCCCCTCCCCTCTTCTCTCTCTACCCCCTCTACTGTCATTCATTTCTCCCCCTTGTATTATTTTTCCCTTTCCCCTCACTTCCTCTTGTATGTACTTTTGTATAACCCTGAGGGTCTCCTTCCATTTCCATGCAATTTCCCTTCTCTCTCCCTTTCCCTCCCACCTCTCATCCCTGTTTAATGTTAATCTTCTTCTCATGCTCTTCGTCCCTACTCTGTTCTTAGTTACTCTCCTTATATCAAAGAAGACATTTGGCATTTGTTTTTTAGGGATTGGCTAGCTTCACTTAGCATAATCTGCTCTAATGCCATCCATTTCCCTGCAAATTCTATGATTTTGTCATTTTTTAATGCAGAGTAATACTCCATTGTGTATAAATGCCACATTTTTTTTATCCATTCGTCTATTGAAGGGCATCTAGGTTGGTTCCACAGTCTTGCTATTGTGAATTGTGCTGCTATGAACATCGATGTAGCAGTGTCCCTGTAGCATGCTCTTTTTAGGTCTTTAGGGAATAGACCGAGAAGGGGAATAGCTGGGTCAAATGGTGGCTCCATTCCCAGCTTTCCAAGAAATCTCCATACTGCTTTCCAAATTGGCTGCACCAATTTGCAGTCCCACCAGCAATGTACAAGTGTACCCTTTTCCCCACATCCTCGCCAGCACTTATTGTTGTTTGACTTCATAATGGCTGCCAATCTTACTGGAGTGAGATGGTATCTTAGGGTGGTTTTGATTTGCATTTCTCTGACTGCTAGAGATGAAAGCAAACAGAAACTATCTGTAAGCAAACAGACCTGGTTATGTTTCACTAAAACTTGATTCCCAAAACATGTCTTGGGCCAGATATACCTCCTAGGCCATAGATTGCATCTCCCTGTTTTAGAATACAAAATATTCAAATAAGTAGAGAGACAGAGAAAAAAAGAAAGAATGGAATGTGAAAATTTAAAACAATATTTTCTTCCAGATTTTCTCAATATGCACCTGGATTTTCTCCCCCATCTGATACTTCTCTGCTAATTTTAACCTCAGGACACACAGGCTGTCATTGGGTCTTCATGGCAATGTGTAGGAGCTATTTGCAGAAGAGTTTGTTTAATGTACTGGGATTGAAGAAGGAACTGATGTTGTTAGAAAGGTCAAAGAAGTTCTGACTCACTTTCTATGGAAGGGTTCACACTGGCAAGCCACATCATGAGAAGCCTGTGCACAGAGTTAATGATATGACCTCTGTTTGCCAGCAGGTGAATGGCATACTCCCTAAGACCAGACCCTTCTTCTTGTCCTGGAAGGAGGACTTGGCATAGCCTGAGTAAAGGTTCTTATAGTCAGTGTTAGTTTTCTCAGCACACTCACCTTTCCTGCAGCACTGAGCCCACAAGGTCAGTCAGTCAGTCTTCATAGTCTGATTTGTCAGTTTACCTGGTTCTATACAGAGTCCTCCATGAGGCCAGAGGTTCTCAAAGGAGTAGGAGTGGTAGACCTGGATGAGCCACACTTTGTGAGTTTATAGTTGGTCACATTTTCCTTGGAGTCAGCCAGGTAAGTTGAAGTGGTACAACCACTACCTGTGAGGAGCATCTTCACAGTGCTACCTCCAAGTCATCCTTTACTAACATCTTGCCATCCTCGAGCTGAGCTTTTCAAATTGTGCCCTGTGAAGTTCCTCAGTGTGAAGGAGGTTGATGAATCACACTGGGTTTGGAAGTCATTGAAAGAGAGATTCTCTCTTTCAATATTTATTTAAAATATAATCTCTCTATTTCAAACCTATTCTCTCTAACAATAGGTTACCATCTCCTTGATAATAATTGTGTTCAGTTGACTGATGACATTCTCCACAGAAATCTTGTACATTATACACTGCCAAGGCAATTCCTCAGTCTACACTTGCCTCACCTACACAGCACTCCAACATGGTTATCGTACCATGCTGCCAATTGGCATGTAAATGGTGGCCTTCTTGAAGAACTCATGTATTTGGATGTTGGTGAAAATATCCTCTTTATGTGTACAGACAATCTTCCTTGAGATGGCAGCAGGATCAACCTTGTCAGCTTCTCAGTCCCACACTAATTCTGGAGTTGAGAATAAATGAGCTGCTCTCATGCTTAGGGGACATAGTAGACACTGACATTGTCCCCCAAATAGAATATTGTTTTTCTCATCAAGCAGGTAACCCATGACATAGGTGATGTCTAAAAGTGGCTCCAGCTGGAAATTTACAATGCTACCTATTCCAATTTGTATCCAGTGGTTGCAGGCCATGTTCTCTGAAGATGAGACTTTTCTTCAGATCCTAAAATGTGTACAATTTCAGCCAACAGTAGTGGACCTTTTAATCCATCAGACACTTTTGTGCAGAGCAGGTTCTTTTACATCCTGGATTTTATCAATCCGTTTTTTACTGCCTTATCCGCGGTCAGCCCCACTATTCATGGTAGGGTTGGCAGGGTCTGATACTCACCTGTCCTCCAGTGAATTAATGGACACTTCCAAGAGGTCTTTCCTCTGAAAGTCATAGAAGTTTGGATATTGCTTATTTCCCTCAGTTATACATCCTTTGTCACACCATGCTGCACATTCACATTAGCTACCACTCATATAGAAATATAATTCCAGTACCAAAGCATTAGAAGGAATAAAGAGCCTTCTGTCAATCAGGTCAGTCAATGACATCAGCGCGTGCAGAGTCTGAAGCAAAAACTGGCCATTATGCCCATGGTCCTGTCTACAGAAAGGATATACACAGTAGCTCTTAAACCAAGGGCAGACAGAAACATTTAACATTATTTCCCCATAATGCTTGGTAATTCAATAATTGTAAAAATGCAAGAGTAGAAGTGACAAAATACAACAAAACAAATGTGTATGTTCATTCTCTCTTCTACAAAGAGACAAACATATATATACTTTTCTTTTCTACAAGAAGGTTGCAATGGCTAGTTTCATATGTAAATTTTACTGAGATAAGAGATGATCAGATAGTTGGTTAAACATTATTACTCTGTGTGTCTATGAGGATGCTTCCACAAGAAATTATCGTTTAAATTAGTAAACCATGTAAGAATTATTCTCAGCAACTTTGATAAGAACATTCAATCAACTGATGGCACAAATAGAAGGAAAAAACGGAGAGGAAGGATGAGTTATTTTTCTCTTCTGCAGCTGAGCCATCCCTTTTCTTTTGCTCACAGACAAGGGAGCTCCGGGTTCTTTAGTTTTTGTACTCACACTGAGACATAACATGATTTGTGCTCTTGGTTCTAAGGTATTTGAATTTAGACTAAAACTATAATATTATACCACCATACCTCCTGGGTTTTCCACTTGCAGACAGGAGATCATGAAACTTCTTAACTTCCTTAATTATGTAAATGAATTCCTCATAATAAATTATTTATATGTGTGTGTGCATATATATGTATGTATATGTACATATATATGTATATGTATATATCTGATATTATATATATATATATATATATATATATATATATTGATTCTGTTTCTTTAGACAGTCCTAATACAGAGACATCCAAATGAGATCATCCTGTCTCTCAACTAATTACCTTTGATAAAAGTAAGGTATAAAAACAAAACAAAACAAACATCAGAAAATTCTCTTCTTTGAATTGCAAATGCTTTCTATTAATTTTTCATGATGGTAAGTTTCTTTAAGCATGGGACCAAATATGTTATGAATTTGAATGTCTGCATGAAAAACCAGAGAACTGTAAAAACAACCACAAAAAATATTTCTTTTGATGACAGCACACTTTTTATATAAGTTTTACTGAAATAATACATTTCTCACAATCCAAAAGAGAATGAAAGGTTAGCTTTGCTTTCTTTTAACTGCATTTTCCCTACAACTGAAGTTATTTATAATTTATAACATAGATCTAATTGTGAAAATGGAAACTGATTTATGTGGAACACAACAAAAGAAGCTGGATTTTCCAACCAAAAAGTACATTTTACAAAGAAAAAAAATAAAAATTCTACCATTTAGAGTCGTATAGGAAAGCAGAATCATACGGATACCATTTCAATCTAAATAAAATATATTCTGGTGAAATCCCAAGGAAAAGATTATAGTTTTACAAATGAAAGTGGACTGCTGTCATGTCATCATACAAATGGAAAAGCAGTGATGCTCAGGACACATAAATCATGTGAGTAAAACTGGAATTAATAACACCTCCTAAAGGCTATTATGGCTTGGTTTTTCAAGTAGCTCCCCTCAGAGGAACTAGAGTCCTTCATTTTCAAGAGACAGAATTCTTCATATTTATATAACCAGATAAGGAAAACTATTAGTTCATGTAAGTGGAGTTCTAGGAAGAGATTTTTTATATGGCTGGATATGGGGGTTTGAAACATGTCATCAATATTAATTTCTGTCTTTGTTCTTCCTGTCTGTCACTTTGAACTCTTATTTCTGGTTTCTTTAAACTGATTTTATTATCAAGCACAGTGGCAATGGTTCAGACCTACCTCCAATCATCTTACGCAATCTATAATTCAAAGATTTCCAATAAATATCCTGGATTGTCTCTTTTGACCAATAAGGTCCATCAGTAATTTAATAGCCAGGTAGGACAATAGAACACAGAGTGGGCTGTCCTGGGTATTGCGTCATACCTCTGAACCCCAAGTGTGGGGTTGGAAAGGATCTAGATTTGGGGAAGCCAATTTCTAACATAAAAAAAAAATTGGATGATATCAAAGGATTAAAGAAAGGGCCCAGCATGGTGATGCATGCCTATAATCCCAAGGACTCTGGAGGCTGATGCAGGAGGATCAAAAATTCAAAGCCAGCCTCAGCAATTTAGTGAGACTCTGACCAACTCAGTGAGACTCTGTCTCTAATGAAATGTAAAAATGAGGTGGAGATGTGGCTCAGTGGTTAAATGCCCCTGGGTTCAATCCCCAGTACCAAAAATAAAAATAAAATAATAAAGTAATTGTAACCAAAAACAAAAACAAACACATAAAGAAGGAAACCATTTGTTACTATGTTTTCACTGTCCTTATAATAACTACTACTATTGGAAAATATTTTGTAGTGCTTACAAAAAATTAGTATAAGGATTTTAAATATCCTATGTGTAGGTCTGTGTATGGGTGTGAGCACATGCATATCTAAAATTGTCTGTCTTGGGACATTTACTTTATTTGAAAAAAGTTGTTAAAATGATGAGACTTTCAAGGTTAATAAAGTTGTCCACTGGATAAATAAGTGAGGAAAATGAAATCCAGTGTCTGTCTCTCCCTATTCAGCCCAGGCATGTCCAAGATTATTATCATCTTCCTTTACTACTATCAAAATTCCAGAAACCTTATCTAAACCAATATCCTAACAAAGTTCTTTGTCAAGAAAGTTAGAAAAAAAAAGTTTGGAGGACAAAGGAAAGCAATATAGAGCAATCCAAAAGCAACTATTTAACAAATAATATATGCTAAGTCCTTCCTGTTAGTTTTGTTGTGATAGTGCCTTTGAAAATTATCTTCTTCCAAACATTTCCTTTAAAAACAAATACATGTAATAAGAATTGTAATGCATTCTGCTGTCATCTATTTAAAAAAATCAATAAAAAACAACAAAAACAAACAAATGACTTAATCATACTTCAACCACTCACATTCAAATGCTGCTTCTCATTTGTTTTCTAAAAGAGAGCTAGAATATGTGTGGATAATGTTGCAAATAGAGAACAGCAACAAGAAATGGTAGAGAGTTTTATTTTTTTATCTGCCAAAAGAGCTTTTAAATTTTCTTAGCATTCTCTGTCTCTCTATCCAGAATTAATCTCCCTTTCACACCTCAAAATGTCAGCACTGTCTGTTTTAAGAGCTGATGCCGCACTTTAAAAAATATTTATTTCATTGTTGTTCTTTGATTTTTTTTCAGGCACTCTATGAAAGAGAATATATTTAGGTCTTTCAGAAGAAAACTGATTATTTTGATGTACACTTCCTATCTCTATATTTCTGGCATTTGATATGCAATTTAAAATAAAATTTGGCTAGATTTAAATTTATTCTTATGATTCATTTCTGTGCCATAGTTTTTCTTTTATTTTAAACACAGAATGCAGCTTTTTTACTTAGATCCTCAGTTGCACTTCCACCAAGTCTTCAAATAATTTCTACATACTTAAAATTGGACTGGTCAATGGAGAAGAGATATCATCAACAAAAACTGAAGGCTAGCTAATGTGAGATTGCCTATGAAATACTAAGTGAAATGCACCCTGTATTTCTAAGCCCATCAGTTTAGATGTTATCTCTTCAAATTGTTAGAAAATGCCTGCAGAAAAAAGTTGACTATGCAGACATATAAAAGAACCAATATGGATAATGATAAGCTCAAGATTTCAAGAAGATCCAAATTCATTATGCAGCATGTCAAACAAAATAAAACATGAAATATTAATGATGTCTGATATAATACTACTTACTTTAAAAATACTTTGATGGGAAACCATGGCATCTATTTAAATATGAGTTGAAGCTGTGTATCAACTTACATGCTGTTAGTTGAGACTTGAAGTACTGGGATTGAGAATTCACATTCCAGGTCTGCTTGGTTAGCATTTGAAAGACTAATCAGAAACGCACACTCTAAAAATTATAACAAATTATCTATATAACTTCATGTAATTCTGCATGGACAATGCAATAATTAGTATGCAAAATTTTAAACATAATTTTTTGGTGAAATAAATTTAAGTAGATGCTTTGAACATCTGTAGAATCTACTATTTGTTGTGAAAGAGTGTAGAATACAGAAGACTTGCATTTGGAATCTGTGGAACTCATCTCTAGGTCAAGATTTCTGGTTGTTCTTGTGTCTGTTATTCCCCATTTATTAATGGAGCATTCTGTGGTTCTGTCTAAAGATATTTGGCCAACCTGTTGCCATAACATGGTTCTCCGAGGCTACCAAGGGATCTTTTCTTTGTTAGACATTGTCATAAAGCCTGCGGATGAGGGGGTGAGGATTAGGAAAGCAAGTTACAGAATGGATTTGTGCTTCTTCACTGGAAGTGTTTGCACATGCACTAGTGTCAATTTGAGCTTATTTTCTGTTAAACCTACAACCTGGTTAAAAATATCTAGATCTAATTCCAGGAAGTGATTGACATTGATTTATCCATAGAATCAGGAACTTGTGTAAAATAGGACTTCTCTTAGATATTCAGAGTAATGTGATTTTCATATTTGAGTATTTTGAATGAACTATGGTGTAGGTATCTAAGGGCTCTGTTTACATCATCTCCTTTAATGATTTTGAAAAGTGAAATTATAGATATTAGAGAAATTATAGATATTAAGAAAGTTGTATGTGAATGATGAACATCATCCTCTATTATATCTTCATCTTTAATAAGAATGGGAAGGAAGTTTCCCAGCTTTAGGGAAAGATAACCTGAAATAGACCATGAAAATGGCCAACATCAATAACCTTCTGGTAGCATAGACTCTACCTTTGAATAAGAGTAGCAACACAGGGATAGGTCTTTCCCATGTTTGGATGCATATATATCTTTTAAGACATATTCCTTTTAGTTTTGTATTATAGCCACTCACATATATATCTTGTTTCTTCTTTTGGAGTTCAAATTCTTCAAATAAATGAATGTCAAGAAGTTTATTTTCATGTGTCTACATGATTTGTGTGACACATATATACAAGCTTTAAACCCCTTAATAATCAAAAGGAAATCTATTGGTCCCAATTTTTCCCAGTACTTAGGTTTTATGATTTCTTAAGATATCCTTAAAGCAAAATTATTCTCACAGAAATCTGCTTATATTTGTTTAAAGGAAGTAAACATTTAGTCTCCTAATGTTCCTAGAATATTTTCTGCCAATTAGCATTTAGCAGAGTTTGCTATCTATTTATCAATTTTATATGAATTTTTCTAATTTAGATTTTGAGTTACTATAGGACAGAGATTATATCTATTTCAGATGCATATTTGATTTAATGCAAATGAGTACTTAATGCAAAGAACTTACTATGATCAAAACTTCAACAAAGGCTGCAGCACTGCTAGTTAACTTTTTTTTTTATCTGAAGTCAGATATCTTTCTGTCTCTTCAGTAACAAGGCAAAATCTTCAAAATTCAAAATTCTGAATTCTCTTATACAACATTTCCTACTTTTTTGTGTGTGTGTGTGTGTGTGATGACTTTGCCTTTGCATCATTGAGAAAGTGAGTTCATCTGGTATTGTGTCCCTGGATTTTAGAACTTCCTTCCTTCATCTTTTGAAAACACCTTCACTTAGGTTTCCCTACACTCTTTTTTCCCTTTAGAATCCCTCTCTCCTACACCATGTGATCATACTAATCTCTTTCCATGGATTATTTCTTAGAAGTAAGCAAATGAGGAAGTGAATGAGAGTGTATAGAAATTAAAGAGAATAGTATTGTCCTGGAACATAGCCACATTTAAATATGTGAACTGGGAGTGGTGGTGTACTTGTAATCCCAGAGATTTAGGAGACTGAGGCAGGAGGATGGCAAATTCAAGGCTAGCCTGAGCGACTCAGCAAGACCATAAGCAACTTCATGTGACCCTGTCTTAAAATAGAAAATAAAAAGGGTTGGGGGGGGGGCATAAAAAGTAGCTCAGTGGTAAAGCACTTCTGAGTCCAATCCCCAGTACAAAAAAAAATTAAATTTAAACATTTAAATATCTAGAAGAAAGATATGAAAAAATCCACTTTTTATAAAATGGATACAATTTCATCAGAAATGTTGAAAAATGAAGTTTAAGAAATAAAAGCAAAAAAAGAGAAACAGTAATGACAACAATAATGTTTGTCATCATTAAACACGTACAGGCTGTCAGGCAGGCAATAGGTTGAGTACTTGGTATACACACACAGGTTGCCCCTGCACTTAATTAACATTACAACTCCTAAAGGTAGGCTTCGGTTTTTAATGTTGCTGTTACTGTGTTGTTGTTTTTTTAACTATAGTGATGGGAGATAAAAGAAAATAATGAACTGTTCCTCTCTTCTAGAGATGTTAAAAGATTTAGGAGATAAATCTAGTATTTCTCAAACCTCAAGAAAATACAGAAACAACTGTGAACTTAAACATTTCATTCTTTAGTATTCTTTAGTATTATAAGGCAGATGTTTAAGACAAATCACCCTCATTTAAATTTGTATAAGATGTCAGAGAATGAAGTATCCAGCCATGAAGGATTCCAAGAGAAAAGAGACAGAAAATTTCTACAATTAAGTGTGATTCTAAATGGTTAATTATAGAGAGAATTCTGGACAGATATACAACTGCAGCATGTAGGCAAAAACAGGTATGATCAGGCTTCAACATTCCTGAGTTCCTACAGCTGAAGGACAAGGTTGAAAAGAAAAAATAAATATGAATATTTTGGTAGTGGCTGTACTGCAAAGATAGTTTAAAATACATTTACTCTTCATGGAAATAAAACAAAACTTAGTGAACTTGTTTTCAGACTAGCAAGATCCAACTTATTTCAATTAGAAAGAGTGCCAAGAGATGAGTCATAGATTTTCAGTACAATATGATCGGGAAACAGAAAATGGAAAGAATTCAGAACATAGTTTTCTTAATGTATCATAAGTAAAAGGAATATTGGGAAGATCTTTTGTATACAAGCAATTAGAGTTTTCTGACTTTATTACTTGCCAGATAAACACACTAACTTTTTCATAAAATAAAACTTAATTATAAATGCTTTGAATTCTTAGCACACAAGAGTAACTGCATACACCAATATAGAATTGCATTGTGTGTTATATAAAAAAAGTATTAAATCTTTGCTATTTCCAGCTTACATAAAAAGACAACAGGAAAGTTTTAAAAAATCTTAAGTTTCTTTTAGACTAACGAATTTTATTAGTAAGATGAAGAGGTAATTACAAAGAGCCAAGCACAAAATTAAGTTCTAAAATTTTTAGTGTAATATTTAAATTTAATATTTCAATATGCTTAAATTTAAATTGGTTTAAAACTTTTAAATAATTAAAATATATTTCTATATGCTAACTTAAACAATATTAGACATGTAAACCTGGGGAAAAATTAAGGAAACATACAATTATCATGACAAAAACTTCCCTGCTTTTAGCTAAACTAATTATGAGGCTGAACATGATATGAATTCCTGTTCATCCCACTCCTTTATTTTCTGTAAACTGAATATTAGCTTAAGAGAAATTGCTGTCATTTTGCATGGTGGTGAGAAGAGGTATGATATAAGGATGCAGAAAAGATTATACTATGTAAATATGAAGTGCTATTAAGTTTATGTAATAAGATGATAAGATCAATAATAATGTCAATACATAAAGCAATTTATACAGAAATTATTTAAATTGACCGATATTCAACGTAGTAGATATAAAAACTGTATGATACTATAATTGCTATTTTTTTTTGCTATGTTGTTTTCATCCAATAGGTTTTTAAGAACAGATATTTGGTTTGGGGATATAGCTCAGTTGGTGGAGTGCTTGCCCCACATGCTCAAGGTCCTGGGTTCAATTCACAACACTACACACAAAAAAATACATTTATTTAGAAAGTCAATGGTTAAATGTTTTCTCTCATATGTGGAAGCCAGAGAGATAAGAACAAAGAAAGAAACTTAAAAAGGAGAGAGAGTTCTTACAAAAATAGAAAGGTGACCAATAGAGGAGAGGGTGGAAATGAGAGGAGGTGAATGGAGAATTACATGGATATGAAATATACTAAACGATGCTGCCATGTTTGTGTAGGGTTATTTATAACACAATTAGTCCTGTATTTATATGATTATAGTGTCCTAATTAAAATAATAGTAATATTAGGAAAATCAATAAAATACTGGTAGTAGATCAGGGAGAGAGAAGACGGGAGCGAAGGGGAAAGTACTAAAGAAAACAATCAAATTAAATTATATGTATATAATTTAATGGCATAATGAATCCGATTATTATGTATAATAAACCAATAAAAAATAAGATTAAAAAATAAATAACTAAATAATGAAAAATAATAAAATGAGAGCACAATGGCCCTTACGTTCAAAGGTAATATGTCACTGCTATAAGGCTATCATTTCCACTGAATGCATACATAATAATTTACTACAAGATTATTTGTTGAAAAATGATTCTTCATTTACATGTAAAAATTATAGCAATCATATATTTATGAGTGATAAAGTTATAGGTATGAAAGGCCCCACACCTGGGAGCAGCCAGCACCCAGATAGAACATATAAAATATTAGCAATGGCCCAAATGTTTCCTTCATTCTAGTTCAAGTATAACCATCATCCTGACTGAGAGTTAAATCAGTTAGTGTGCCTAATGGTGCATAATTTAAGGAGATGTACACAAACACACACACATACACACAAAAAAAAATCATATCTACAAGTTACATGAAAAAGATTTTGTAAAACAAAGTGTTCATATTTGATATTTCAAACAGACCCTTACCATATGCTATATTTCTTGTTTGTTAGAGACACAAATCTAGGCTGTAAAATTCTCACTGAATTAGTTCAATGAGCTCAAGCTGAGTCAGTAGGTTTTCTTTTCTATTTTTCCTCAATAAAGACAAATACCTTACATTTTTGGAATTTCCTTTATTATTATTTTTAAATCTGGTGTTTTGTATTTCGTAGAAGAAGCCACATTCAAACACCCACTTCACATTTTCTGTACTTAGGTAAGTTTTCATTAATTATTTGTCAACTAATGTTATGGTTTAGATTTGGTGTTCACCACAAGCTCATGAGACAATGCAAGAAGGTTTAGGGGTGCAATGATTAGGTTATGAGAGCCTTAACCCCATCACTGCATTAATCCCCTACTAAGGTTTAACTGAGTGGTAACTGAAGGCATGTAGGGTGTGGCTTGAAGAGGTGGGTCACTGGAAGCTTCTCTTTGAGGTGTATATTTTATATCTGGCAAGTGGAGTCTCCCTCTGCTTTGTGGCGACCTGGTCTAAAGCTGCTTTCTTCTACCACACTCTTAGGCCAGGATGTTCAGCTTAGTCTTAGGCCCCAAGGAATGGACTCAGCAGTTCATAGGCTAAGACCTCTGAAACTGTAAATCCATAAACAAACTTTTCCTCTTCTAATTGTTCTTGTGGGGTCTTTTGGTTGCAACAGAGAAAAGCTGACTAAAAGAACTAGCAAAAGGGAACTTTCCTGAAATCCATCTGGCATCAAAAAATATGTTACCTCAACATTTTTCTCATCCTCAGGTAAAACGTTGATTGTCTTTTATTTATAAGAAAGAAGAAAGAGTTGAGGGAGTTCAAGGGATTTTATGAGTTAAGACATGGCTTTAACTTAAACCAAGGGATTTTGTGGGTGGATCCATTTGGGAGTCAGGATAATTAGAAATTGGGAGTAAAGATTTTTCTCTAGAAGTTTATAACAGGCAAAAAAATGAAATGGCAGTAGTTATTTATCATTGACTGGAATACACTGGAGAATTTGCACAATGTCTGCTACTCTGTCTACAGCAAACTTTTTTTTTTAACTTCCTAGAGCTAAATGTTTACAAATACTGTATAAATAAAAATAAGTCTTATTTTCAACATGATTTCTCCATTCAGCATTTTTTTAAACGTGAGACCATTCAATCTGACATATGTCAGAGGCAATTAGCAGTCTTTGCTAACAGAATACCTGCCCTACTTAGAAGGCATTTCTTGTTCCTCATTAACCAAATTATGTTCAGGTCATATATCATACCTCTGACAATAATGCCATTTTTATGCTTAATTGGTTAAATAAATGTGTAATTATAGAACTATGTTCAGTTACTATTGCAAACTCTTGTAACCACAGCATTTGCCTAAAGTAGATTGGAATGTCATTTGGGCTACAGCAAACTATAATAATATTAAAACTTAACGTAACATTTGTTCAATATCAGAGAGGTTCTACCTCAAATGTTAGTAACATTTTTAAAAAAATGGTAAAAACTCAGTCAACTCTATTCTAAATATTCTATTCAATGAAGGAATAGTATTTTTATAAAAATATATCAGGCATTAGCACAGAAAAATAAATTGGTTACTTGTAACCAAGTAGTAAGATCGAAAACTTGACATACGGTAATTAGTAGAATTTATATCTTGCTGTCGGGTATTTACAGTAATGACTGTATATTCTCAGAATACTTTTGGATCCCAGCAAATATTGGCTCATTGAAAATCATATTGGAGGAAGAGGAAGGATATTAATAGTTGTAATTTTTTTTCTGTAACATTTTTTTCCTTCTAATTAGCAGTTCTCTAATGGGTGCTAAAAAAATGAGACTTTGACATAATTTTTTTTAAGTTCTCAAAACCTTACTAAGAATAAAATGAATGACATATGGCAAAATGCTAACATGGTAAACATTGAAGTATATTGATTTTTAATATGAAAGACTTTAATATTAAGTATCAGATCTGTGAAAATTAGATATATTGATAAAGATGAGATCTAAATATATTTCACTAACACACACACATATTCATATATACATATGTACAGAAAAATAGTGTGGCTTAAACAAGTTGAAGTGTTGAAAAGAATTCTGGAGATAAGTAGTCCAGTCTTGTTATCCAGTTTCCATGTTTATAAGGAATACAGATCCTTCTCCTTTCTTTTCTGTATTCTTAGGTTGTTTCCAGGTCATAAACACTCTATCATAACTAGTAAACTTCTGTCACAAAAAAAAAAAAAATGACCTATCCTTTGTAGCACAAAAGTAGTTTTAGACATCACATTGTGAACATTAAGTTATGACAGCATTTCAGTGAAGCTTTATGTATACATACAGGTGGTGGACTGGATTTAGCTCCTGGGCCACCATTTACAAAGAATATCCAGAGTACAGCTGTCATCTTCAAGGTTAATTCATGATCCAAGATAGTTGTTGGAGCTCTAGATATAATATTAAAGGGAGAAGCAAGAGAAATCACACATAAAGGGGGGGATTGGTTTTCTTTTGAGTAAAATTAGTTTTTTTAAAATTTATTTCCGAGAGGAATCACAACATTTTAATTACATCTCCATGTAACCAAACATAATAGGGTGGCCCAATGATAAGTGCGAAGTCACTAAGCAAGAGCAGGAAATAAAAGCAAGAAGAGATTTGTTAACTGTCCACGTAAGTAGAGCACTGGGGATAACTCACAAAGCAGTGTCTCCCCAAATAAAACAAATAACTTTTTCAGGGCAAAACATACATATTCTCATTGGAAAGATTTGTTATATTTTTAATCTTATGTACAGACTGGCACATTCCTGTGTTATATGCTCAGTTTGAGATCTTGATTCACATGATCAAAAATATTGGACAGGTGAAACATAGAGAATTGAGCATTGCAATGAGGTTCCAATGAACAAAACTCACTCTAGGAGCTAGAAGAGTGAATCAGAGTGACTTGGTTTTGCTGTGTGTGTGTGTGTGTGTGTGTGTGTGTGTGTGTGTGGTTTTATCTGTAAGACCTTATTAGAAGTCATTTAAAGGGGCAGCAGTCTCTTTTCCCACATAAGCACACTTGATTGTCCCTAAAAGTGCCTGCCTAAAAACTAACATCTGTGCAATAAAAATTTTGGCTCAGATTTACTCTTGATTTGTGAGAAATCAGCATTAAATTCTTGGAGTAAAGATTTTGACTGGTTTTTGTCCCTGGTTTTTGGAAAGTAACATCTAAATGCCTGGAATAAATCAAGTGATAAAAGTATTTTTGTTATTCATGGTGGGCCAGGATTAAACTTGAAAGTTTTAAGTTAAGAAGAGGAATCATGATGAGTATTTATATAGTTTACATAAACATGATGACTTCTGGATGGTGCTATCTACAAGAGAAAGGCCAACTATTTAAGTAGAGGATTGGAGTTTTGGCCAACATAATATTCACCCAAATTTCTGGGAGGGGAGATGACTAAAGGTGGAGTCCAATCACTTGGTTGACATAGATAATAGTCACATTAATAATACTTTCATGATAAAATTCCAATTATAACTCTGGACATTGAAGCTTGAGTGAACATCAACTGTAATTGTGATTCCTTCCTTGAAATTTGACCTCATTCCAACTGTCTCATTGGCTGCTTTTATTTATATAACTGATAGATACCTTAGTCTATTTATATATGTACAAATATGGAGTTCTTAATAAGTCTACCATATCCAGAGCCATCCTGGCATTGGCTGAAATCTAAAACTCAGAGTTGTGCTTCAATCATCTCTTTCCTTCACCTCTCATACTCCATCCATTACCATATTTTGGTGAAATAATGTACAACATGTTGAATATTTCAAGTTTTCCCCATTCCTTCTCCAAGCTACTTTTCTCACTAGCCAGGGTAATGAAATGGACCCCCAACTTCCATTTATTCTACCCTATGAGCTATTCTCCACAATTTATCCATTTAAAAATTAAACCGTATCATATTACTTGTTTGATTAAAATCCCCTAATTGTTCTTGTAACCACACCTAGTATAAATCAAAATTCCTTCTTCATGTCCGAACAGACCTGCCTTTCAATATCATGCTTACCTTTTCTGACCTTTTCTTTTTCTCTTTACTCACCGTATTCAGGTCACACAGCTTTTCTATTCTCTGAACATGTCAAACCATTCCCCTCTCAGAGCCTTGTGGTTGACAGACCTTGTCTGAAATATTCTTGAGATCTTCTCAGGTCTTACCACCATCTCAGTCTCAGTTCAAATATTAGGCCCACTAAGCATCTGATCTTCTCTGCCCTGACTTATTTAAAGAAACAGAAACCCGTCCCAAACACTTTGTAGTAATCCTCTTGTTGTATTGCTGCCTTAGAGTTAGCACTACATTTATTATTTATCTTTTTCATTGATCAAAACTAAACAAACTACAAACACACACACACACACATACACAGAGATCAGCAATGATCTTATTAAAATGTAGATTCTGACATTTTGTATTTCTGGTAAGTTCTGAGGTGACTTTATTGTTTTAAGTATGTTATCTCTCCTCCTTGCTTCTCTCTTAAATTATCCGTTTCTCAGTATTATCAGTTTCTGAATATAAAAAAAAATAGGTAGCTTACAGGAATGGCTTCTAGAAGTTTCCTCAGAAGTGTATTCTAAGGCACTAATAAGATCAAGATGGTATCTGTGGAAACCACACATTACTACTTTGGAGGCTAGCTCCAAGAATCATACTTTTATGTTTTGCAAAACACGCAGTCAACTATATCTTCTAGTAACATGGCTATGCTGAATACCTGGTAATGGATGGCTCATTCTATTCATTAGGTTCTTTTACAAATTAAGAATTGCAAAGTTATATCAAAATCATATTCAGACTCCTACTTTCAAGGGACTCATAAATCTAGTTTACTTTTGTAAGTTCAGAAATGCATAGCAGAAGAAAGTTAAAATGAATGAGTTAAGCTGATTTATTTGTCCCAGGTAGTCTCAAAACAGTGATATTTATGACCCAGGTGCCTAATATAGTTTCCATTGAAACAGCTCTTTTAAATTTCATTTAAAATTCCATGTGTCTCAAATGAGAATTTAAATGGAGATGAGGAGAAAAATAAATAACCCAGTATAAAATTTGATGCTTGGAGTGCATAACTTCCTACTAACAACATAAAGGCTTGATATCTAAATATTAGAGTAAATTACACTGTGTGAAGTTCCCCATTCTCCATGTGAATAGCCATATAGCTGCCCTAATTCCTGACTTTGTCAATTCAAATTTAGATGCCAATGTTGGCACTAAGGCAAATTTCACAATCTGAGGGAACAGTCATCACAAAAGTGTTCTCACTAAAGTTATCATCTGCATGTTCAGAGGTTCCCAAAAGCACCTATATTACAGATAACCTGGCAAAAAAAAATCCAAGGGTTATTCCCGTAGCTCTTCTGAACTTCAGTAATTAATTCTAACAACACAAAGAACTCAAAATTTTATCTATACTTACAGTAGAATTTATTATAGAAAAGGGATGCAGATTCAATCCATACTCAAAGGAAGAGGACAAAGTCTTAGAGGTAAAGATGAGAAACTTCAAAGTCTTTAAGAATGCATTATTTTCCTATTATCTGTATGACAATATGTATGAGATAATGTCAATCACAAAAACTTACCTGAACTTTTGTTTCTTTAGTTCATATTGAGGCTTATTATATTAAACACAGTTGACTGAATTATTGACCAAGTAGTTGACCAAAACCAAACTCTTCAATCACGTGGATTTTCTTTCTGTAAATCAATGGATGTGTAACTGATGTAATTCTGCAATCTGTATATGGGGTAAAAATGGGAGTTCATAACCCACTTGAATCAAAGTGTGAAATATGATATATCAAGAAACTTGTAATGTTTTGAACAACCAACAATAAAAAATTAAAAAAAAATGTTTATGTTCATGAAAACAAAAAGACCCAATCTTTAGACAACACATTAGTTTCAATTATCAAGTGTGAGAAATTTTTATTTATAAAATGAATATGCTCTGTAGAAAGTATAACAATATAGCACGATAATTTTCATTAATCATAATGCATATTTGAAATTTTTGAGGAGAGGAGTTTTAAGCTAGTCTCCCTACTCATATATATACATGTGCAAAATGGTAGTTATGTGAGGTGATAGATGTCCTAATTTAATTGTGATAGCCATTTTGTGATGCATGTATATATACACACGCATTTTCATATGTATATGAAAATATCACTTTTTATACCACATATATATATATAATTTTATTTGTCCATCATACCTAATAGAACTGGATTGTAAATTAATGATCATGTGTAACTGGCAAACATTCTTTCTGTAACTGATTTTAGTCAGGCTATTGACATTTCTCCTAAGTTCATCAATGTGCTTTCTTATAAAATCCAGTTTTAGTAAAGAACTCTGCTAAGTCAGTGTAGCAAGAACCACCACCCCTGCACATATGATCACACCTGGTATCCCTCAGGTGACAACTGATTACTCTGGCTTGTTCTAGCATAAAGCCTGTTAGGCTACTTTAGCCAAAATTTCTTTTACTCTTAATGTTTCCTCTTAGTATTTTTTCATCTACCAACTTTAACTGTGCTCTTTATTCATAAAGTCTTACTTGCCCATGCTGTGTTCAGAGTTTAAATCAATACCTCATGACTACTGAAAAATCCCATTGTCTGTATAACTATCACCATGATCTTGAAAAAAGTCATCTTCACAGTATTTTTAAAATATTATGGAATAACTTTTCTGTTGTTATCATCCAGGAGCCCACCATAAATGATAAAAACATTCCTATAGCCTGAGAATTCCAAGACTTTAGAAGTTGTCTTCTACTAACTGACATAAAGGACAGATCTCTCTTTCAATTCTTCTGTACATAACTATCTCCACTGTGAATTCCTTCTTGACTTTCTTTGCTAATATTTAGGGAATAATTTCCCATGCCTTTCTCTGGCTTCTAACGCATATTATTGTTATTTCATTTTGTAGATAAACTCATAAGCAACCAACAGTTTAATAGTTTCTGGATTATATCATTGTTGCTCATATCAAACAATAGGCTCCTAACAAGAAAGAGCCAGATCATCTTAATTTTCTCAAAAATTAGATCATAACTTGAACATCAAAAATGTATATATTTTTTCTCTTGTGCTCTCTTTTTCTCTCCCTTCCCTTCTCCCTCCCTTCCTCCATTTCTCTCTCTCTGTATATGCATGTGAATGTGGCACATATTACACATAAAAGAAAGAATGTAGCTTGATCCAAGTGATTTTGTCACTCCCCCATACAAACAAAAAAAATGATACAGAGTAACCTTGTGAATCATAAATTATATAAAAATAGCATGTTCTTTGATTCCTAACCATGTAAAATTTTCAAGGAAATATTTATTTTGGTGGTTTTTAATCGATACTTCCCTTTTTCCTGAAGATATTAAATGAATGTGATACAGGTAGAGAAAATGGAAGAGGAAGCAGATGCTTTTGGATACCCAGTGATATATATATGATGAGCTTACTATGACAGAGACCTTGAAGTTTCTAAAATTGACAAAGTTTTTTTCTCAATGTCTCATAAAGAGTACCTTTATTTCACTGAAAAACTTGACTGGATAATTGACTTATTACTCTGAGTTCTGATCTAAAATTTGAGTGAGCCCTTCTATAATTATCTTTAATATGGTCATAAAAGGAAGGTAAAAGCTTTCTTTCAAGAAGACAAGCAAAAGTACTAATGCAGTAAATAGCACATTTGATGCCTCTATTAAAACTCTTTGCTTAAATGGAAATTGACTATATAACTGTGTTTTCACAGTCTGAGTGTTTTAACATTTGAGTAGTAACATGGATAATAAGATCCTGCATATTGAGGTTATATGGAAATAGAACACTTTCAGTTCAAACACTTAAATTTCTATAAATGGGAATTTAATTACAATAAGATTATGCCAACAACTTTCATAGTTTTTGTGACTATAGCAAAAAACAATTTCTACCTAATGTTATAAGAAAATGTAAATCTCTTTCACAGATATCCAAAGGCAAACTAAGATAGTCTGATGCCTTAATCTTTATAGAAAAACTAGAACTTACTATACATTTAAAAGTAGAATTCATTCACTATGATACAATTTAAGTAGCTTCAAACTTGTTTTTGCTTTCAGTCTCATATGTCTAAATAAGAATGCTGTTAAGTAAAATGTCTAAGAGCCAGTCTATGAACCAAATTGTTTCTTCCCCAAATTTCTATGTGGAAGCTCCACTTTTCAATATGATATATTTGAAGATACAGGCATACCTCCTTTGATCGTGCTTCATTTTATTGCATTTTTCAGATGCAGAACTTTTCACAAATTAAAGGTATTTGGCAATCCTTCATCAAGTAAGCCCATAGGCACCATTTTTTCAAGAGCATATTTCTCTGTGTTGCACTTTGGTTGATCTGTGATAAGTAATCTTTGCATTTACTACCGTAATTGTTTTGATATTCCACAAACCAGAAGAATTCAGATTTAATCAATAAATGTATGTGTTCTGAGTGACCTCTCTCTTTCATTCCCCTAGGTGTCCCCATTCCTTAAGGCACAAAATATTGAAATTATGTCAATTAATAACCATACAATGTCCTCCAGTGCTACCTAGTCAGTGTAGCAAGAACACTTCATATCTGATGACCCTTATCATCCCTCAGGTGATAGATGATTACCTTGGCTTATCTCTTGAATGAAGCCTGTTAGGCTGCTTTAGCCAAAATCTCTTTTACTCTTAATGTTTCCTCTTAGTAAGTTTTCATCTACCAACTTCTACTATACACCTAATTCATAAATTCCTGCTTGCCCATGCTGTGCTTGAATTTCCTTTTGCAAATACTTTGATGTTCCACAAACCAAAACACCGCAAGTCTATCAAGTGAGAGTCACACATCTGTTAGTATAAGTAAAATGCTAGAAATGAGTAACCTTACGTAGGAAGGTATGTTGAAAAGCCAGATAGGCTGAAAGCTAGGCATCCTGCATCAATCATTTAGCCAAACTGTGAATATAAAGGAGAAGTTTGTGAAGTTCTTTGAAGTGCTATTCCAGAGAATATACACGATGCAAGAGCACAATTATCTTATTCCCCAAAAAAGAAAGTTTTAGTACTCTGGATAAGAGTACTAAAAGCAGCCATAGTGTACCCTAAAAATAAAGCTTAATCCATAGCAGGAACCTAACTGTCTTCAATTCATTCTATGAAGGCTACAGAAGGAAGGGGAGGAAGCTACAGAAGAAGAATTTAAAGCTAGTTAATGTTGAATCATGAGGTTTAAGAAAACAGGTCCTCTCCATAACACAAAAGTGCAAGGTGAAGCAGCAAGTACCAATAGAGAAACTCCAGCAATGTATCTACAAGATTTAACTAAGATCATTGACACGTGTCTATACCAGGTTTTCAGTGTTTACAAGACAATTCTGTATTGAAAGAAGATGCCATATTGGACTTTTATAGTACAAGAGAAGTTAATGTTTCAATTCAAGAAAGCTTTGAAAGACACAATTTGTGATCATCTATCTTTTTTACCCTGACCAAAATACTTAACAAGACTAACTCAGAGAAAGAAAAGTTTATTTTGTGCTCACAGTTTCTGAGTTCAACCAAAGGTCAGCAGACTCCCTTATCCTGGGGCTGAGGCAATGCAGAGCATCATGGTTTGGTGGGGTAGGACTGCTTCAGTCACTGCAGCCAATAAGCAGAGAGACCAAGGGGAAAGTGTTGTAGGGAAGATGAACACTTCCAGGACACAACTTCAGTGACCCACTTCCTCCAATGCTCCACCTGCCTAAGGCTGCCAACTAGTTTGTTCAAACTAGAATGGACTGATTAGGTTATAGTTCTTGTTATGTAATCATTAAATCTATAAATATTCCTGAATTAACACAGGGGCTTTTGGGGACACCTGACATGCAAATCATAACACACTGACTCTCTTATTAGTAAGGATT
Source organism: Marmota marmota marmota (assembly GCF_001458135.2). Classification (NCBI taxonomy): domain Eukaryota; kingdom Metazoa; phylum Chordata; class Mammalia; order Rodentia; family Sciuridae; genus Marmota; species Marmota marmota. Next base: position 22,333,193 of record NW_026000108.1, on the reverse strand, counting down.
AATACAGCTTGTGATTTCAAGATGAAACCTATTTTCACTTAGGATTCCAAAACTCTCAAGACTTTAAAATTATACTAAGTCTACTCTGCCTGCACACTATAAAAGGAACAATGAAGCCCAAATGCCAGCACATATGTTTACAACATAGGTTACTGAATATGTTAAGGTCACTGTTGAGACCTATTGCTCAGGAAAAACAAAAATATCCCTTTCAAAATATTACTGTTCATTGCCAATGTCACCCAGGATCTTTAATGGAGATGTTCATAAGTTTAATGCTGTTTTCATGCCTGCTAATACAATATTTATCCTACAGCCAATGATTCAGAAGTTATTTGTAATTCCAAGTCCTATTATTTAACAAATAGGTTTAGTAAGGCTACATAGTTGCCAAGACAGTGATTCCAATGATGGTTTGAGAAGAGTAAACTGAAAACTTTCTTGGAAGAATGCACCATGCTAGATACAGAAAAGAGGATCCATAATTCTTTGGAGGAAGTCAAAATATCAATATTCACTAGAGTTTGGAAGAAGTTTACTCTAACCTTCATGAGTTATTTGATGAAGTTCAAGAGTGCATTGGAGGAAGTAACTGCGAGTGTGATGAAAACAGCAAAAGAACTAGAATTAGTAATGGAGACTAAAGATGTGACTGAATTACTGTGTGTCCTGAAAATACTTCAGCAGATGAGGAGTTGCTTCCTAAGAATAAGCAAAGAAAGTGGTTTCTTGAGGTAGAATCTCTTCCTGGTGAACATGCTTGAGACTTTATTTAAATGTCATCAAAAGATACAGAATTTCACATAAATTTAGCTGTTAAAGCAGGTACAGAATTTGAAAGGACTGATTCCAATTTTCAAATAAATTTTACTATTGGATAAAATAATGTCAAAGAGCATTTCATGCTACTGAGAAGATTAGTCAATCAATGTAGCAAACTTCATTTTTGCAATATTGCTAAGAAATTTCCATGATGTCTCCAGCAACTAGTGCCCACCACCTTGATCAGTCAGGTACAATGATCCACAAGCAAACATATTATGATATACTCAAACCTCAGAAAATTGTTAATACATTTTAGTAATAAAGTATTTTAACTAAGGAATATATTTTTTTTTAGAAATAACGTTTTTGCATACTTAATGGACTACAGTGAATGATTTTTAGATGCCTTGAAAAAAATTTCATGTGATTCAGATTTTCACAATGTTTGCTTGATTGTGATAATCTAGAACCAAACTTGGAGTGCTACATATTATGCCTGTACAGAGTTTAGGAAATAATAAGGTGTTAGGGTCTGTAAACAAGTCAAGATGGCGGCTGGCATTTTGCCAGGGGGAGTGGTTTGTGAAGTAATGCCAGCAAGCCATTAAGTGTGGAGATTCCTTATTGGTTGACTGCTGTATCTAGTTTATGTTAATTTTTAAGATAAGCGGTGTGTAATGTATATATACCCCTCCTGTCCTACAATAAACGACTCCCACTCCTGATGTATCAATGTACACAAGTTGCTCGTCACCCCCCGGTTAGTTTGCTGCAGCCGGACTGCAGCAATAAGGCATAATTGTTGGGTGGCATATTTATAGGATTTGGGGGACTTAAGAGAAAAGATTTTTCTCTTTATTTATCTATGTATAAGGAACAAGGGATGGACATAGAAAGAGAAGAAGGTAACCATCCACAAGAGAGAAGGACAACCTTTCTTGGGAAATTATCAGTACGTATCAAGTATTTTTCAGGTTCTAGAACTGGGAGAAACAAATAACTACCATTAGCTCAACCCCAGTACATGGAATTTTATTATGGCAGCACAAGCTAAGTCAGTTAGGCAAAAAAATATTTTAAAATACATGTAACACAAAATAGTATTAACATTTAACAGAAATGTTACTTGACTTCTCATTTAAAAAGGGAGCAAACATTTTAAAATGTGGGTTACAATATTAAACATATAATGTTAATTATTTACCGTTCATTTATTCATTGGGTTTTGTTTGGTTTGGGTTTATAAGGATTATTCAAAAATGAGAGTATATAATGTTAATCTCTGACGTGCACTAGCTGGAAAGACTTCAAGAAAATTGGAACATAATTGATAACTGGAATGTGCCCTTTCATGGCCAAGCGGACATGCTTTAAGAAAAAGGAGAAAAGAGTACGTGTGGTTCAGTGGCAGGGCACTTGCCTTGCATGACTAACACCCTGAGTTTGAACTCTGTCACTACAAAACAAACACAGAAAAACATGAAAAAGAGATTCTAGAGGAGAATGTATTATCTCATTTCATTATTATAAATTGTCTTGCAAAGGAAGTATGTGGTAATTCAAAGCAGAGTTAGGATGGCTTCTATTTATTACATGTGTGACCTACGGGTAAATTACTCAAAATTTGTCTACTTCAGATATCTCATCATTTAAAAGAAGCTGATAAAGTTAATTCCAATTTTATGGAACTCTATGAACCTCAGCATGTCATTTCCTTTGAGGTAGAGCACAAATTCACTACCAAATCCTTTTGAATCTAAACCTCTGAATTTTCTCTAAATAATTAGCAGATCTTGTAGTTACATCTTTCTTCTTTCTATCTAAAACCCCAACTTAAAAAGTTAGACCTGTATATACTGTTATAGTTAAAGCTTTGTCCCAGGGTTTCATAAACTGACTTCCAGACCACTCACGTATAATCGAATCAAGCCTTTATTGAAGCACACCTGTGGCGGCTGACCAGAACATAAAGCTGTTCCCCTGATCAGCCCCGAACAATTGCAAGGGCACTCCTTATAAGCCTGAAAACTGCAAAAGGGATGTTTGGGGGGGGGGGGTCTAGCCAACGCAAGCAAGCCAGGTTACAGAAGCAGGACAGTGCAGTCAAGCGGAGGGAAGCCTAACCAATCACAGTTAGCCCAGTCACCCCAGTTACAGAAACAGAGCCCCGTTACACTAATTACAGAAACAATACCCCATTAGGTACTTTTGTGTTCTTAAAGGTTTCTTTAGCAAAAGGAAAAGAACATCTTGCCCCAGTCATGACTCTTCTACTTGGCATGGTTGTTTTACAGGATGAAGTCATAAAACAAAATGGAGTCACATTTGCTCCTACTATCACATACTATTTCTATTTATATGCATTTGTGTGGCCAATTTAGAAGTCTCCTTCTGGAAATCTTGGCAAATGGAAAATAACATAAATTGTGTAACTTTGAGCAGAGAGGAAGGACTTCTAGAATATGTAAAGAGGAAACATGGGATTATGTGCAGGTCAAATTATAAGCTTATTGAGTTGAAAGAGGAGAAAAGGGATAATAAAGAAAATGCCTGAAATATTTACTGCTCAAAGATGTGATAAAAATATAATGATTTGGTATAGATAAATTGTTTATAAAAATGCATGGCACTTATTAAGAATGCAAAAATGGTAACTTAAGAATAAATCTCTGAATATTGGAATCAGATTAGTTGTTACTATGATTTTAGGAATAATGTTTATTTTATTAAAAAAAATTGCATGGGTTAAATTATATGTCCCAAAAAGATATGTTGAATGCCTGAACTCCTCAGTCTATGAATATTACCTCTCCTGGAAGCTAGTTCTATGCATATTTAAGGATGGATAATAAACAAATATGAGAATTATATGTGCCATAAAATTGGGACACAGAGGTAGTTGGGGGGAACAACACAAGAATACAAGAGGCAGAAACTGGAGCAATACATATGCAAGTCAAAGAATGCCAGGACTTTCTGGTTAGCATCAGAAAAGAGGAGAAGAAGTAGAATCTCCCTTAGAATTATCAGAGAAAAAAAAAAACAGTGTTTAATTTCCTATGAACTCTAGCCTCTAGAATGGTGTAAAATATCACTTTATAAAAAGATACCAAGTTTGGGCTACTTTGTTATGGTATATGCAGGACTCTAATACACAGAAATAACATTAATCATCAGTTCTGGTATAAGTAATATTTTTAAGATGATATTTTTAAGATGTTTTAAGATGATAATTTATATTATTAATACATCTTATAATTATAAAAGATTTGCAAGTTCTTGATTAAGCTATATGGATTGCAATACGGTTGTACTAAGTTGGGAAATTTCACTTTTGTTTTCTAATGAGATGCAGAATATTTGGAATGGGTTTGACCATTACATGTGGAGTGCTCTACAATGAATGTATTCATCTCTTCAATTCATCTCTGCAAAGATTCTGACTTGGGACTTCCTCATACTAGAAATCTTAGTGGGTGCTAAAGAAAATGCTTGTGGTGAATACAGAGTCACTGTGTCACCTAGGATATATCTGAGGTGTGTGTGTGTGTGTGTGTGTGTGTGTGTGTGTGTGTGTGGATGGTTTCTTGGAAGTAATGAAGAACATCAGGTATTTGATTTGGGTACTTTATGTTCTTCAGAAAGTTAGTACATCTGTGCTTTGGTGTTTTGTCAAATATGGTGCTCAGAACCTACTTGATAAAGTTTTTGTAAGAATAAAAAGGGCTTAGAACACATTTTCAAAGTATTAGCTACCATCATCATCATCAAGCATCATCAACTCAATGGTTTGAATGCAAAGACCTTCCCATCCTCCAATCCAATTTTGCTAAAATCACACTGATGATTTGACTATTCCTAAAAATACTGGAAAGTATTTTATTTCAATCTATGGACAAGTAAGGAATAAGTCTTTAAGAAAAGAGAATTTGGTCCTATTATCAACAAGCAGGAAGCCCTGTGTTCATTCATTAATTCATTTTTCCATGAGGATCTTACTATGGAGCCAGTTTCTAGACTGAAAATAAATTTGTGAATGAAACATAAATATCCTGCCTTCATAAGAATTATATTTAGTTACCCACTCTAAATATTGTGTCAGTGATGTTGGTTTTCCTGTGATTAAAAATCTATATGGAACAAACAAATAAGAAAAATAATGACAAGGATAATAAACAAGTCCTTACAACTTATAAATAGACACAATAAACTTAAATAGCATTATGTCCTCTTCTGGGATGAAGCATAGAGGTCATAAAATGTTCTGTCACGAGACTGAAAATCACCCTGTTCAAGTCCCTAATTTTCCATGCCAGAAATTGAAGCTCAGCGATGTGAATCAAAGTGCCCTAGTCAGAGAGCTAGTCTATGTCAAAACAAAAACTAGTACAAGATTTTAATGATGCCCTACCAATACTCTGGCCACTAATGCAGTCGATGCAATCACTACTTTTATTGACAGTGGTGAGCCAGCCACTCCAGTGTGTATCATTAGACAAAAATTGCCACATGTAGGTCCTTGAACTGGCCACATGCTCATCACCCCAAAAAGGGTGAGGTCAAAACTGTGGTTCCAGGTCAGTAAATTTTTGAAGACAAATTTATAAACTGCTCTAAAACAAGCTTCAGAATTATCATGAATGCAATTATAGTAGCTCATGGCAAGTGAAGTGCCTTTTTATGAAGAGATTTTTCCTTGGGCTAAATACATGTTTCGTGTAGTTTTTGTATTGAAAATACTAGTGGACATCCATGGCTCATCAGTGGAAAGACTTTGACTGAATAGGGTAGACAAAATTATCAATGTTTCTTGAGTAGCTTCCTACTGACAAATTACAGCATTGGGAATAAAATAGAAAATTTATAGCAGTACCCTAGTGAGCTGTCCAGAAAAGAATGATGTCTAGCTCTCTTTAGAATAGAATCTCGATTCTTTGTAGCAGTGACATGTTTTTATGTTATACAGAAACACTGAAATGAGATATGCTATTATATATAACTGTGACCTCTACAACTGTCAAGATAAATATTTTAAACATAAAATATAGAAAGACCAGTCCAAAAGATAAGAAACTAAAACTAAAATCCTGTAAAATGCAGGAAAACTTAAAAATTTATATATGTGTAAAATTAAATGGTTTACAGACTACCTGATGTCATATCAATTCATTTCTATGGAAAGTAAAGTCAGTTGGAATACAATTTCAATAATAAAAAGTCCTTTTATGATTAGCCATATTTTAAGATTAATCTTTACTACTAGACAGGATCACCATATTGTATTGTTATAAGTTATGACTATTAGTAAAGTTTTCATACCATAGCCATGTTGACTCAAGAAAATTTTTCCAACAGAACACCCAAAGTTTATTCAGAACTTATATTGTCTATGAATACTACCATAAATAATATCAAAAATGTAGGAAGTACTGTTAAAGAAAAAGTTTTGCACACAAAGCAAAAATTGGCAAGTATGAACTATTTTGCTGATATTGTAAAAAAAATTGTAATAAATCATTTTGAACTGGTGTAGCATGCTCATTTTCACCATAAGTAACAATCCCTTTCCAATTGCAAAACTTCTTGTGTGAGTTACACGTGAGTGCTCATTAGTGCAGGAAGGTCTCCAAAGGAATATCAGACAAGCTGACTTTCAGCACTATGAATCAGAGAACCTGAGGGGAGTAAGACGAATGAGCCTTCTTGGGTTTTGGTCTTATTAAACAAAAGATATAGAATCAGGCTACAGGAAGGAATACAGACACTTTACTCCCTACAGGTTAAGGAGTAAAATGAATAATGATTATAGTACTGAAAAATAAAAAAAAAAAAACAGACAAAAAAAAACTAAACAAAAACAAATAAAGATTTAATTGGTTAAAACTACTTTCCAAAAAATGAATAGGACCTTGATAGTTTTAATAAATGACTTAAGGAACTTTTATGCTGATTATAGTTTTTATGTTCTGAAAATATCGATCTTATGGAAAAAGAAGTGCTTCTTTCTACTTTTCATTTGATCTTAGGAATCTACATGCCTTTACTACAAAAAGAAGAAAAAAACATTAATTTGCTTTTCTCAGTTATCAAAATTATCTAGAATCAAATAGAAACAATACAATGGCTGAAGAACACAATTTTATTGTATTAAATAATTTTATATCAGGTAATATGAAGAATATTATTATATAGATATTTTTATAAGTTTTTGAAGAAAGAATGATAAAAGATTATAAGCAGAAGGAATCAGTTGTATTTATTCTTATTCAAATATGATTAACTATACAAGATAAAAACTAGATATGCAAAAACCAGATATGCATATCAAGAGAATTTATTAGGGACTCCTAGTTTCATACAATTATTTATTTCCAAATGTATGATGTTTATATACTTATACATATATACTTATATATGATGATGTATACATTTGGAAATGAATAATTATTTCATTTCATAATTAAGTAAAAATGACATGAAATTCCTAGTGTATTTTGTAATTTACGTGGAAACATCACTGTAGTTATTTGAATAAACATTTACCATATGGTCTTGAATGTGATTTTTTTTGTTTTGTTTTTTTCACATTAGACCGTAGATTGGATAGCGTAAGCATATTTAAGCTCTGAATTTTAGGGTTTAAATTTTCACAAGTTTCTCATTGCCTAGTAATTTCCAACTTTGTCTACCTTATAATATGTATATGAGTATTATCTCTAGAAGCAGGACAAACCCAGATAAAAATATCTAGGAAGAATGAAGGATAATTATTTACTTATATAAGAAATTTTTAGAATTAGGGTGCATTGCAAAATTTTTTTGTTTAGCAACTTACCAAACCTTTGGTTCCCTACGGGTTCTTGTATGATTTCCTTATGGTGCCTTTGAGTCACAATGTGACTGCAATTCAAACCAGCATAATGTTTTAGAAAAACAACAACAAAAATGTCCCAGCTGGAGCTAAAAGGAATGTGTCAAGTCTTGGTTTAAGAATAAGAAAAAATTTACCTTAAATGTATAAAACCTTTTCATCACCTTTCAAGGATTTGTCCACTCTTGTGAGTATGCTCACATGAATGACAGAAGGAATGAGACACATGATTGGTTTCAAACATGATGCCTTCTTGTTCTTGTTCCCCAGTTTTTCTGTAAGTCATGACTTTCCCCTCTGAGAAAGGCCGTAAATCTACAGTAATGCTCACATCTACAACACCTAGCATTGACAGATTCACTTTTTCAATGGAATTTTTAAAAGTAATACAGGGACAATATAATGAAAAACAAAAGATCTATATAAATAAGCATGGACCAAGAAGGTGACCCGGTGAAGCTGATGTTTGGCAGAGAGATAGCATCATCTAATGTTAGTTTGAAATTTTATATATTTGTTGCACATAAGTTTGAATTTCATTGATGGCAGACGGCAAATGACAAAATTAAAGTTTATTACATAAATTCAATTGGAAAAGAAAAAATTAACATACTGACATGGTTTCCCTCCTGCCAAGCTGTGCAGCTGGCCTGCTGGTTCATGCCCATAATCAGCAGTGGAGCTGTGGAGTGGCAACCTGGGTGGGGTAGAGCGCTGGCGCCAGCACTGCCTGAAGCAAGTGGAGACCACTATGCCTCCACAGCAGTCCTGATGTGATGGGAGCAAAGGCTTCACAACCTGTCCATCTTCTTTGCCCAGGCCTGGGCACAATTTGAATGCCTGTGCAGAAACCCATCCCATGGAGCACTGCAGGCTGGAATCTGAGACTATAGAACTTCCAAAGACTTCAACCACCCTCTTTCCTGACTTTCAGCAAGAAAATGGAATTGGAGCAGACTGGAATGGAAATTGAGACTCAAGAGGTAACCAATAGTGTCAATCCAGTTTCTAAACTTTAATTAGCATAAATTTGGACCCATAGCATTAGTATTTTTTCCAAACCCTAATTAGCATAAGTTTGAACCCATAGCACTAGTATTTTTTCAAACCCCAATTAGAGTAAGTAGACCAATAGCAGTGACTCTAGTGCTATATAAACCCCTAGACTAGTTTGTTGACCTTCTATGAGGTCTTTTTTTGCACTGTAGGAATTCTGTTCCTGTTCCTCAAAAAATCCCATTCTTACTTTCAATCTTCCTGGTCTATGAATTTTGTTCTTTGAAAATGGGAAAGGAAAGACTGATAGCTGTGCTACTTCTTGGTTGCCAAGGCCTGCAACATTATACAAACCTCTCCCGCCAGAACCAGAGAAATTCCATTTTCACTTGCCAGCAGAAGCAGGGAGTTGAGTTTCATCTCAAAACTTCAGTTTCAAAACTACTAGATATTTTATACTGAAGTTTTCTGTTACATATTTAAAATACTCCTTCAAAGTTAAATAGTGTGGAGGTCAGATGTTCAACCCATGGTATTTTTATTATTTAAAGTAAATATAATGTTGAAGTTCAGAGTTTTCTTAGGAGAATATAAATGCTTTAGCTTTTTCCACAGCTTCTCTGTTTTATCTTTACTTATAATTTATGCACCAAGTAAATATATGTTAATTGATCACTGTGGATAAGGCCAATAATGAGTCTATAGAAATGGTGACTGTCCTTTTGGTTCATATGGTCTATCAGGAGAGACAGAAAACTTTACCCTGTGCATAGAATAAACTATGATTAGAATTACCACAGGGAACACAGAAGGTGGTGGGAGACAGAGGATGGAAACTGCTCATCTGGACAGGGGTTATTAGGGCAGGCTCACAGAAGACATGCTATTTATATTGAAAGCTAGAGTTACCACTTGAATGGAGGAGATGAAGACCATTTCCAACAGATAAAATAGTATAAGGAGGCATAAAGAAATATTGTTTCTAATGTAAATTCAATATGATTGTAGAGTAAGATTTTGAAGTGAAGATGTGAACATGTGCCTTGAGCAATATAATCTGCACTCTAATACCCAAAAGGTGATATCATCTCAAGGACAACGGTGCATCATATAATGGTTTAATTAAGTATAAGGCAAAAGCAAATTTGTGTTTTAGAAATATTCATCTTATTAATAGGGGCAGTGTTACTGTGTGCATTTGGAGGCAATATTGGGAAGTTGTTTAAAAGCCCAGGTGGGACATAATAGTGGTCTGAACAAAGTTCGTACAGAGGACCCATAGATGTTCAAGTGTCAAAGGAAATATTGGGTCCAAGTATGCAAAAAATCAGAGACTAGGTAGACAAAGGGGGTAAGAAAAAAGTGAAGAATCAAGTCTCGTTCTTTTTTTTTAAGAGAGAGAGAGAGAGAGAGAGAGAGTTTTTTTAATATTTATTTATTTATTTATTTATTTTGAGTTTTCGGCGGAGACAACATTTTTGTTTTTTTGTATGTGGTGCTGAGGATCGAACCCAGGCCACACACATGCCAGGCAAGTGCGCTACCGCTTGAGCCACATCCCCAGTCCCTCAAGTCTGGTTCTTTGTCTCCTGGTTTCATTTACCAATTGGAAATGGTTAAATCACTAAGATGTGGCCTGCAAGAGAAGAGAAACACTGTTGAACATAATGCATTTTATTTGTAGCAATGCTCAGTTTGTGGTATTTGGTGATTTCAAAATGTTGATTTCCTTAACTTACTGGGTGTAAAGATCCAGAGCTCAAGAAGGCTAACAACTCACTCATGAATCATATGGTATGAACAAAACTTGAAATTAAAGTGTTGAATTATATCGTCAAGGGAAAATATGTGGTATAAGTGAGAAGACAAGAGGGGAGAAGAGGAAAAAAAGCACAAAATAGATCTTTAAGAAAAGCCAAACATGCATCTCTTTAAACAAAGACCTAGCCAAAAATGTGAAGTCAGTATCAATTGGCCAAAATGAATGTGTAGAAGGGCTGAGCACAATCTGTGTAGGTGACATTCCCAGGCTTTTTCAGCTTCTGGTGGCTAGCATCCTTGGTTTTAGGACTGCATTACTCCTAACTGCTCAGATGCTTGTTTTTCCTTTTCTGTATGAGTGATTCTGTCTGCATTTCCCTCTTGTGAAGGATACATGAGATTGCATTTAGGAACACCCAGATAATCCAGGATGCTATTCAGGTCTTATGATCTCTTAACTTAATTACATCTGCAAAGTCTGTTTTTTTAATCTAAATTAACATTTAAAGATTTATGGTTTAAAATGTATATTAACTTGGTTCATCATTCAGCCCACATTAAAGAACAAGATACTTTTCATTGTCCACATGGTGCTCATAATAAATATTAAGAGAAAAAATAATGTCAATCTCAGATGATAGGGGGCAAAACCATTAAGATTACACAAAATAAGTGTTATAGAAATTCAAAGGTATAAAGATCATATTTGATCTGAAATTTCTACACACAGTTCTCCATCAAAATGGAACAGAGAATATTTCTTTTAAGAAAGTATATTATACAAAATTATTTAAGTTTGTGTTTTTAAAAATGCTATTTGCAGCAACAGGTAGAAATTTTACGTAAGATTATTTTTTCAAAAAGAATAACTATATATATCCTATAGTCTTGACAATAGATTTCTCTCCTCAAATTTTTTTGGCCTACCTTTCCAAGATATGAGCAAATAGAAAAGAGATAGTATGTAGAAAGCACAATGAATAACATTCTACGTATTTCTCTCCCTATTTTTATAAAGATCAGTAATTTCTAAAAGAAGACTGGAGGGAAAAATTGTAATATGTAGCTTTATACAATAGATATCAATGTCTAATCACTTATTATATGCAGTAGAAAAGAAAACTATACTGATTAACAGATACTGAGAAGTGTTTTAAACATTTTTTTTTTTTAAATTTTGAATCCAACCAAACAATGTATGCTTATTGAACATCTAAGTTGAACAGAAATTTAGTCCCAGAAAAAGTACAGAAAATTTCAGGAATTTAGCCCTATTCTCACAGACCTCAAGTGTTTGTGAAGACAAACCATATACAATTAAAGTGTTTTGCAATAGTATGCTTTTCTTTATTCACCTTAAAATGTCCTTGAGAGAGAGAAAAAAATTTAATTCTTTTAGAGAAAGAAAAATATAGCCTCAAAAATTTTAAATGGTAGAGCAGAAACTTGAACCATGTACCAAGGCTTCTCTTATGGAATTTTCTACAATACAGTATGTCTTTGTCAAGCAATATAGAGCATATACAGTGTAACAGTACAGAACATGATGCAATTAGCACAGTGAGTCTTGATATTCATGAATAGCTTCCCGGAAATATTGAGAACCATAAACAAGGCAACAAAAAATGGATATCAATTACATAGAATGAGGGAAAAAGAATAGTGGGAGGAAAATATTTTAGTTTTGAGAAGCAGGGCGAAAAAGATTTTAAAAGCAGCAGCATGAGACCTACAAGAAAAAAACAAAACGGATTAGCACAGAGCACACAGTGCCTATTAAATTCTTATTGCGTTTTTTTTTTCTTTTTTTTTACTTTCTATTGAATGATAACCAATTAGCATTTCCAAAGAATGGTATATTATTATACTCCACTTGGAATGAAAGATTGAAATTAAAGAAAAATATTGAAATAGCAAATCAAGAGTAGGCTCATTAATCTTTGAAATAAATTTTCTAATTTGTAGGGAATCTAGCTGTGGTAGTAGTAAAAAAATAGTATTCATTGAACTTTCATTTTGTTTATAGGAAAGAAGCTCTGAGTGAAAAGAGCCTCTGGTGCTAGAAACCTGTGGGTCTTGAATGGCATCTCTGATGCAACCCATTTCATCTCTCTTCTTAGTTCCACTAGAACAGGTAGTACAAAGACAGAGATGTTACTGGCATGTCATAAAAATAATATGCCTTTTCTGCCAATACTTTATCTCAGGTGACCTTGTATTTTATAATGCTTGCTCTTCTTTCTCTTTTCTGTCTGTTGCTCTAGATTTTCTAATGGACACTTAATGTAGTATTGAAGATTTGAAGGGTGATAGCCAAACACATTTCATGAAATTGTGTTTTAATATGTTGGGAAATGAAGGTTTTAATATACTTCTGAAAACTCTTAGAAATGTAGTTCTTTCAAAGATGTTTATTGACTCTGTTACATAAAGATAATGAATTAATCTGAAGAAGATAGGCTTAGATAAAAGGAACATAGGAAGTTCTTGTTTGGGGCCCCTTGAGTATTGAAATAATAATGAATGGAAATGGGGACAAGACTGGAGGAATGATAGGAAAGGATATCTGAGAAAATGAGAGTATAGAATTGACTTTTTCCCTGGAAGCCAAACAGTAGAACTCAAACCACTGTTATAGTTCTCTCACTTACTAAATTTAGGGCTCTTTTCCTGGTGCCTCTTGGCTTTCCCTACCTGCACGGAATGTTTTCCCCCATTAAAACTCTAAAACTGTTCAAGCTGTGGGGTGAAGAAGAGCGTGTGATTAGTCTACTGCTTCAAGGAAAATAAAATCTGCAGTGGCTTCCAGAAAAATAAAAAAAAAAAATCATACCAAACCTCCTATATCACAAATGAGAATACAAGTAAAAAAAGTCAGTATAACACCGCTCTGAGCACAAACATCATTTTGCTGAAAGCTTCTCTTAAAAACAACCATAAAAGAGTCCTCACTATTCAATGTTGTATACTGTGGGAGTTTGGAATTGAAAAGTCTGTAATACTTATTATAATCAAAGAATCTAGACATAAAACATTATCTTAATAATTACCTGGATTAATCCCTGTTATGATTATGACAGATCAGGACAGGATGTCTGAAAAAGATTAAGAGTAAAAATCTGACCTCCCAATTAGTACTCCTTTACTCCACAGGCAATGGTAAGTTTTCAATTTTTTTTTCCTTTGGCTGCCAGCTTTGGCTACCATAAGAAAATATCATAGACTGGGTAAGTTCTCAACAATAGAAATTTATAATTTATTTCTCACAGCTTTGGAGTCTGATAATCAAAGCTCAAGACATCTAAGACCACTTTTTAAACATAATCAGGTTTGATGAAGGCCTCTTCTATGATGAAGATTTATAACTTACCCTGTGTCTTCATAGGTGGAAAAGAGGGTTAGAGAACTCTCTGGCCTCCCTTTAGAAGGGCACTAGTATCTCTTCATGAGAGTTCTACACTTAAAACCTAATTACTTCACAAATGCCTCACCTCCTAATACTATCACATTGCGGATTAGGATTACAGTATATGAATTTTGAGGGCACAAAAGCATTCAGTCCATAATTTAAGAGCTGCTGCATAAAAATCTTAGTCTCTTGCAGTATTTTTTTTTGTTAAGTATCTTTTCTCATAGATAATATATTATGTCCTTTGCTAAATAGTACTATGACAGGATAATATATTGAAATATTTATTTGTATTTTCTTGTCCTCTCTATTTCCAAGGAGACAAATATAATTTTGTATCTCTTTACCTTATGAATGTGTTTCAAGGGAAAAAGCAGAATTTGAGAAGTAACCAGTTCCAAGGACACTGAACTTACTTGTAGTAGTTATTCAGAGCACAATCTAGACAATTTCATCCACTTAACAACCTATGTGAATTCCATTGCTTTGATTCTTTAGTATAACTCTTCAAAGTAATCCTACTACATAACTTTTAAAAAATAACAAACATTTTATAAGCTAGAATGGTATAAATATGTCATAGGGATTTATATAAAAGTCAGAGTTACTGTAAGTGTATAAATTGAATGCATGAAGAAAATACTCATAATCCACATGAACATAGCTAGTACTACTTATCTCTATTAGAAATGTAAATAATATATATTGCCATTTATACTAATTTTTCAAGGAATTAAGAAAATACATAATTTTAAAACTTGGTTAAAAGTTTGAGGGCCAAAATAATTGTTTAAAAAAATGGTATCTCTAGAATAAATTCAGAATACACACTTTGAGTTCACAATGTCTAAATTACTTTACTGCTACTATTTTAGGTAACACATGTTAACAGGGAAAGATAGTGAATAACTTTCAGGCAACAAAGCACAGGAATGAAGTGTGAGAAGAGACAGGTTTGAATCCCATGACTGAAAGACAGATGAGGAACCTAAAACATCCCAGGAGTTGAACCCCAACCCATTACTTCACAAAGCCTTGGGAATGGAAAAGGACATCTGACGGACATGACTCTGTGCAGAATTTAGGAAAGTTCAAGCATACATTTTAGGACTATTTTGTCAAAGATCCACAAATAAGAACTAAAGACAGCAACAGTAGGTGTTCACAAGAAGGTACAGGCTGGAAAAACACACAGAAGCAGTGAGTGTTGACATAAATCCAAAGTGCCCTCTATAAATAGTCTAGCATCTCAAATTCTTTGTGGTACCCTGAAGTGAATGGGAAATACCTTAATTATGACTGAGAAATAATTGTTTGTCATAATTATGAGTGAAATGTTTATTTGTTGAGTATTATAAAGTGATATCTGATGATCTATTGCATCAGTCTGCCAAGGCCGCCATAACAAAATATCAAAGACGGGATGACTTGCACAGCAGAAATGTATCTCCTCACCATTCAGTAGGCTGGGAGTCCATGACTAAGACCAAGCAGGGCTGGTGTTCAGTAAGATATCAATTTGGCCTGTGCATTGCCACCCTCTCACTTTATCCTTCGTGGTGTCTTTCCATCTGCACAAACTCCTGTCCTACTTCCTTGTTTGTCTTATCAAGATAGCAGGGCTGTTGGATAAGAGTCAGCACTGATGAGCTCATTTAATATTAATTACTTCTGTACAAACCCTGTCTCCAAATATAGTCACATTGAGGTTAGGAGTTTAACCTGTGAACTTTAGGGGATGAAATATAATAACTTACATGGTTATGCAAGTGTTGAGTTTGTTTATACCTGAAACACTTCAGAAATAATGGCAATTTAGTAAGCGGAAAAATATAAATCTATAAAGAACAGAAGAATACTGTAGGTATGGCAGAGTATGAGCAATGCCAACAATATTATAATATTTGTAAAATAATAAGAGATGTAGTAACAAACTGAAAATGTCATTAAAGGATCAAGTTTGGTTGCTTTAATACAGAGCCAACAAGAAGCAATAAGTTAGCTTCAGAAGCATCAAAATGCTTTGGAATTGGAGGCATTAGTAGTTCTGAAAGTAGAAGCTGTAGAGGAGAGGAGACTATTCTGATTAGAGTGGGGATTGAGTGAAAGTATACAATTGCATTAAATCTTGAAAATATCTTCCTGGTGTCATTATGTCAATCCTTCTACCCATCTTCTCACAAGGTGGGGACAGTTTACTCTCTGCTTAATTTGACTAGAAATATTTTCAAGCTTTAGGATGCTGGAATCATCAAGAATGACCTTCATGTATGAGGCTGCAGTTAGGGGTTCTCTTCTGAATAATGTGGGGTACTCCCATTCCATTTCCCCTTATTACATCATGGAACACCCATACACAAAATTATATTCCAAACAATAAATTGAGAGAATATATTCTGAAGAAATGGTTTGGCCTAAAGAAAATAAGGTTAATTTTTGCATCGTCCAATAAATTGTCACAGGCATTGTACAAAATCAAAACAAAACAAACAGAAAAACTCACAAGACATTGTCCCATTTAGACTTTAAGATGCCTTCTTCTTCAAAATGAATGAGTCACCGGGCTGCAGAGCACAATTTGGAGGACTATTGTTGCTTCACCACTTTTCATGCTTCCTTCTTCTTTTCTCATTTCTTCCCAGCATCAGGGATGTGACTTCTGCAGAAAGTGAATTGGAAGGGGAATTTTTCAATGAAAAGATTTTTCTCTTCATTTTCTTAAGAAAGAGGAAATGCATTGTTGTATTTTAGCCTAGGTGAAGGCAAGATTGCATACTTCTAAACACTGTGTAATAGAACTATTTGGGATATCTTTTAAAATGTAAAGCTAATAGTTTTTTGTGCCATGTATGTTAGAGAGAAGTGTCAGTTATTAGTGTTAAGCCTGATGATCAGCCATTACAGCAGCTTCTGAGAATTAACTGTCCATTTCCGAACTATTATTTCTATTTCTTTCCAGGCCATTCTATGGCAAAACATAATAGAGGTAGTCACAGTGATACACTAGTAAATGCCCTTCTGAGACTAAGGTATGGATATTATATTACCAGATCATTTTCAGAAAAAAAAAAAAGAAAAGAAAAGAAAAAAAGAATACTAAAAATTGATTTGGAAATGTACAATAAGCTTTGAGTAGGCTATATAGGAAAAGTGTGTTGCAAGAAGACTTTCAGCTAGTCATTGCAACCAATAATGTAGATATTCTAAACTGTGCAAAATTCACCAACAAATTAAATATTACCCTCTGACTTTATGATAGTCTTATAGGTAAGTTCCTCATTCTGCTCTATACTTCCCATAATGCTATATGTATTAGAGTTCTCTAGAGGAACAGAACCAACAGGAGGTATGGTTATAAAAAAGGGGATTTTTTTAGATTGGCTTACACAACCAAAAGCTGGATAATCTACAATGGCCATCTGCAGGCTAGAGAGCTGGAGGAACCAGTAGCTCTGCAGTCCAAGAGGCTGAAGCTTCAGAGCAAGAGGAATCAGTGATGCTCCCCAGTCAGAGACCTAAAGTTTCTGGAAACTCCCTGGAGAATCTCTGGCAGAGTCCAACTTTTGAAGAGTGAAGGAGGGAGAATCTGATATCTTTAGGCATCTCAGTAGCAATCAAGAAGCCTTTCAAGAAGCCTGGAGATTGCTTCTAGTGGAGCTTCTTTGTTCTTTCAATTTTTATTCCATTTAAGCCTTCAGGCTGTATGACGGTGCAGCCCATGTTTAAGTAGGGTCTCCACTTAAGTTCACTATCCCACATGGCCATTTATTCCTTGATACACCCAGAAGCCTCTTAATTTCTATCATCCCTTGATCCAATCAAGTTGACAATTCAAATTAACCATTAGACTATAGGAAATACAAAGTGCTCTTAATATTTTGAAGGGAAAGTTGCATAATTGAATTAATGTCTAAAGACATGGCTTTAGGCAAATGACATATATTTATAATTACCTAGTAAAGCTGAGGCAATTTTTTTGTAAACCTCTCCATACTCAGATGTGAGTGAATCGCTGTTTTGCTTTGCCTACATTAAGTCTTGAGTTCTAGGAACTTACTTCCATGAAAAACTACTTCAAGAACATAGAATTCATTTGTTTTCTAAATGGCATATGTATAAGATTAGTGTTTCATAATATCATGTGAACTATAAATTGTTTCCACCACTTTAAAATACAGATTGTGAAAAGACCACACCTTAGTTTAACAAAACACTGACCTCCCTGAATGAACTTCATCTTTATCAGCGAAAATTCATCCAGTTTGGAGGTACCACAGCAAGCCCATGTCCACCTTGTTGGGTGTGTGGTAGACCTTGCCTTTTGGTTTTATTTCCCCCATTTGGTTTCTCCCTGCTGAAGTGAAGTTTCTGTCTCTCCAGAAGAACATCACATAATCCCTTACCCCTCCCCCTCCTCTCCCAAGGGAGACAAGCCAAAGGGCTGCGAAGTCAAAAGGTTTCTGGACCAATCCCTGAGGGACACAGTGTCTGCTCGCCCATTCCGGAGCCACTCTGCCAATCAGCACCTGCCACGTCACCAGAGCAACTCTTCTTAAGCTGAAGCTTGCAGGCTCCCGCTGTGCTGCTCTCTTCCTCTCCTTTTCTTCCCCTTGGAGCAGCGCCCCCAATAAAATCTCTTGGTTGAATTTCCATCTCTGGTGAGCCACTCGCCATTCAGACCTGAAGGTTTTAGACTCTTCTGACACTCAGGAAACAGGAATGTTTGGAAGGTATGACATTTTATTATAATTTCATTGAGTTCCTACTCTTAATGAGGCTGAAGGATAAAAATAGCAGTCAGTGTAGATAATAAATAACTGGATCTGGTCAGGGAGATGGTGGTGGTTTGAAAGGAAAAGGAGTCAAATGCTAGTGCCTCCAGAGACTTTCCCTTTCCCCGTTCTGGGAACCTGGCCCCAGGGATTGTTCCTCCCAGCTAGGGACTGTTAATGAATGCCCTCTGGGCTAGTTCCTTCCATTTCCCCCTTAGGATAACTCCACCTTTGGCCCACATTTGGATCACTTCACTTATGCAAGCAGTGGGGAGGAGGAAATCAAGTGAACAAAGGAATTATAAAATGTATAAAAGGGGGAGAATACCCAAAATTCCTTGGATACCAGCTCTGGATCCCCTTCTTCCTTATGGGAGAAGTCCATCTCTGTTCTATCCTTTAAATAAAACTTGCTTTCTACACTTGCCTCAGCTGGAGAAAGAGAACTTGCCCCTGATTGAGTCTTATCACCATATCACAGGCAGTATCATGAAGGATGAAACAATAAAATTTTGGCTTTCATTTCAAGGAAATTTATTTATTTGCACATTAACTTTTGAAGAGGATTAAATTTTCAATTTATTTATTTATTTTTTTAAATTTCACGATGGTAGTAGGTTAACATTCAAGTCACCTCTACAGATACTGCAAGTTTATCTCATTGCCTAATCTCTGATAGGCTACACAAGTTACTGCTGTTAGATAAAATCCAAACTCCTTTGGAGAGTGAATTTTCAGATTTAGGTAGAGCTGGTTTGAAGGTGATTCACTTAATGTTCAATTCTAAACCAATTTTGAGAGCAAAATCTGTATTTCCAATTTGCATCCTGGGTGGGTGCCCAGAGAAAATTTCTCATAAAAGTGGAAGTTTCATGCTTGTTGCATCAAGGGCCCCCATATAATAAGCTTCAGGGTCTTCACTTAACAAGGATCCCTTCTAAGGCCTTGGGAAGGACCCAGAAACATGTTCACATGGATGTGTATTTGCTAAGATTTTCAACATGAAATGTGACATCTAAAATCCTGTGAGACCATTATCTGTTTTTACTCAGATTTCACTTTCATCACAGTTCTCTAAAATTCTTGGTGTTGGATTTAAGAATTTGTAGGGTTTTTTTTTTTTCCCTTCCTTTTTCTTTTTTTAAATCTCAGGATAAGGAAAATGATTTCCTAGTACATTTAATGTGAGTTTAGGAAGATTGCTGCATGTAGTTCATGATAATGTCTTCATAGTGGTAAATTACTGTTAGTTTCCCTGGTATAGAATTGGCTTCTAGAAATAGTGGTACTGCTCACCAGTCTATCTCCCCATGCAAGATAATAAACTGCAGGGCCAGAGGTAATACAATTCAAACACATTGACTAGTGTCAATACCAGAAGAATGTAGGTAGTGAAGATTATAGAGAGGTAGAAAATTGATAACCAATGTGGAATATTCAATTAATTACTAGTTTTAAGGAAAATTTGATTCTTTCTTATCACTGTCTAGTTCAAATTACAGCTCTCATATCAGTGCTATAAAACACACAATAATGAAGCAATTTAATTATTAATTGCATAATACATTTTGTTTCAAAATTGAAATTGTACAATAGCATTTGTCAGAATTCTCAAGCTTGTTCTATAAACATCAAAAATGATCTTATAAAGACACATGTTTTATGCACTCCAACTATGAATACTCAGAAAATAAGTTCTATCAACCATGAATGCAAAAAGACTAAAATACTTTCTATTTTTTTCTATAGAAAATTATACTACAATTATTTCTAAAGGAAGGGAAAATCAAAGAGAACAAAGAAAAACTTTTGTTCAGTACAGTATTACATCTCTTTAGAGATATAGGAGAATATTTTTCTACCATAAAATGAGCAGGAGTCTATATATAAAAAAAAAAAAGCATTCAGAAAATAACAACTCTTAGAAATATGCATATAATAGGAACTTCTGGAGATTAACAATAGCAGAAATATAAATCCAAAGGATGGTTCTAAATATAAACCTGAGAAACATCTTCAAGAAAGTAGAATAAAATACAAATATAGAAAACGAGAGAAAAATTTAAATGCATTAGTGTATTAAACTAGAATATGTAATTTGCCATTAACTGAATTTTCAAAATTAGAGAACAGAACGTGAGGGAAGAAAAATACAAAGTAAATAATACATTTTTTTTTCAGCATGTGACAATCATATATTTCCAGATTAGAAGGCCTAACCAATGGGAATTGCTCTAAAGGTAAACAGAAACATGTTACATGCCAAGGCACAGTGAAATAAATTTCTAAATACTAGATTTGTAAAGAATGGTCTAATGAAGAAACAAAAGCTTCTGGAGGAAGAGGATGTAGGAAGAGAAAGAGAGATTTCTTATACAGGGGCCAGAATCAGAATGGCCTTGCACTTTTGAATGACAAGATTGAATGCTTCCTTTCATCATTTTGAAGATAAATTATTTTCAACCTATCATTCTATATGCAGACAACATATCAATCAGTTTCAATCAATTTATTATCCTAGATTGACTAAAATTATTTTCAAACAAACACAGTATTGAAAAACAAAGTTCTTTCATGGTACTCTTTCCCTCAGGAACATACTGAAGGAATCGTACCACAAAATTGAAAATATAAAACGGGATGTCTGGGATGCAGGGAAACAGGAGACCCCGCAGTAGAAGAAGGGGAAAGACTCGGTTATGATGACCATGAAATGGAACGTGTAGGGGGTGATCTGGGGTCAGATTGTTCATACTTTAATATTGACCTTGATGATGAGTGCATTAAGATTGTTACTACTAGACTATATTCCCAGACTTGTGGAAGGCTGAGGCAGGAGGATCATGGGTTCAAAACCAGGTTGGCAACTTTTCAAGGCCCTAAGCAATTCAGTGAGACCCTGCCTCTAAGTAATATATGAAAAAGAGCTGGGGATGTGGCTTAGTGGTTGAGTGCCGCTGGGTTCAATCCCTGGTCCAAAAAAAAGGAAGATTTCAGCTACTGTAACAAATCATCACAAGCTTTTGGATTCAAAACAGCCACCATTTATTAGCTCACAATACTTTGATCAGAATTTCACGGGCTTGGCTGCAGCCCTAAGAAGCTGCAAAGTGTGGAATATGATATGTCAAGAAATTTGTAATGTTTTGAACAACCCACAATAAAAAATTAAAAAAAAAAAAAAAAAAGCTGCTTAGGTCTCTGTAGGCTAAAATTATGGGCTGGTCATAGCTCTTATAATGGAGGTGTGTGGGTGGGGAATCTACTTTAAGATGTGCTCAGGCCATTGGCAGAATTCAGCTCTTTGATATTATAGGGATGAGGTCCATGTTCCCTTCCTGACTTTTAGTATGGACAACTTTCAGACACTAACTCTAGTGTTTGGTTAATGTTTTTCTTTGTGGCAAAAGCCAGCAATGGTAATTAAGTCCTTCCTCACACTTCAGATCTCTCAGACCTACACTGCTGCCTGAATTCTCTTGCCTTCTCATGTGCCACATCATCTTGAGTGATTCTTCTGCCTTTCTTTTCATAGTGATCCAGCTAATTCAGTATAATCTCCATATTTTAAGGCCATAATCTCCATATTTTTATATTTTCTCGACATTTTTCTCATCACATCTTTTGGTCACACTGATGAAGCGTTTTTTATATTTTCTGCAAACATCAATGGACTAAGACCTCTGAAACTGTGAGCTAAAATAAACACTTTCTACTCTACATTTTTATCATCACATATTTTGGTCACACTGATGAAACAACTTTTATATTTTCTGCAAACATTTTTAAAGCAGAAGCTGTTTTAGTATTTGATTGGATAATCAGAGGATAGAAATCTTGGGGTAACCTATTTATAATCTATTACGTCAACCAAAATGAATAATAGTTGAATCACTCCTCTTATGTGAATATTGATTTGAGTAAAGTTGTTTATGTAAAGATCTTGAAGACTATTAAGGTTTGGATATATGGTGTTCCTTAAAAAATCATATGTGAGAAAAGGCAAGTACATTCAGAGGTAAAATGGTTAGATTATGTAAGTCATAACCCAATCAATGGATTATTTCACTGATAATGTGTTAGATTAACTGGGTGGTAACAGTAGGCAAGTAGATTATGGATGCAAGAGATATGTGTCACGGGGCAAGGGTGGGGGAGACATTTAGGGTTTATATTTTGTTCTTGATGAGCAGAGTTCACCCTTTGCTTTCTCTTGCCTTGTCCTGATCTGCTTTCCTCTGTCATGCTCTTCCACCATGATCTTTTTTCTGCTCAGAGTTATGGAGCCAGCCATCAATAGACTAAGACCTCTGAAACTGTGAGCAAAATAAACACTTCCTTCTCTACATTTTTCTCATCACATCTTTTGGTCACACTGATGAATAGTATAAAAGAAAAAGAAACAGGATGAATAGGAGGTAATATTTCTACATAAATTTATAAGTTTTCTTGCAAGAAAGCATAGGAAACCTAAAATGATCTTTTATATAAAAAACAGGGCAATAAAATATATAAATTTGATAAAATTTTAAATAGAAAAATATAATTTAGAAATATGCAGATAAATGCTAAGGTAAATTAGCTAAATGGGTTTAAAGGGCATTAGACTCGAGAGTAAGATAAAGATTAGATCTGAGAGGTACTCCTTTTTGTAAATAATTATAAACCATATAACAGTAGTTTATTTTCATAAATTAAGAATCTGTGTTACTTAAAAATTGTTTTTTAAGCAGAAAATGAAATTTAAAAATGTGCCAATTGTTGTTTGAATTACTGGCTTATCCTTTTTAGGCCTAATACAGAGACTTCTCTCGAAAGCTTATAGGGTATATTTTGTTTCTTCTCTGATTTTCGTTTTATTCAAAAATGTTGGTACACATTAGTAAAACTGGGCTATAGGGCCTCATTTATCTGTGTTTAGAATTAACATGCTCAAATAAAGACACAAATCGTGTTCTCATTAGCTTTCTAACAAATAAGCTATAATCTAAATTGGTTGACTGCATTGGAATTAATATGCCAAAGTGGTGTCTTTGACCAGTTTACTTAAAAAATACAATTTGCTTAAAATATATTTGAAAAGACATTTACTACTAATTGGCCAAAGATTTAACTTCTATAACCAATTAGTATTTTGTAAGTGCTAATGGTCAGTATAGCACCAATGAGGAAGCTGTGTTTCTTTAGAAGAAAACAACAACAATAACCCCAGTCTGAATTCTACATTGAACTCCTTTGCAATCTTTACTTTGTAAAAGTTGATGATGACTACTATCACCATCTCAGGGTGAAAAATTTTTGACAAATTAATTTCAAAGACTATCTCTTGTGCATGAAAGTTTATATTTAAAAAAATAGTTATTTTTACAAAAAATGAGAAGATAATTTTCCAAGGTTATACAACAGAAGAAAAAATTAAATATTTTTAAATGTTGTGTTTGCAGAGTGATTTTCAATTAGTGAAAATTTATTTTAAACTATGTAATATGGATTCTTATTGACACTTAAAGTAAACTAATCCATTCTAGAATTGTCTGCAGAATGTGATAGTTATTATTATTCCAAGCAAAATTTAAATTACTACAGGTGACAGAAATTCCTCCAGGTAAATTTCTTTAGTAAGTACTTAATGCTTAAAATGAGCAATTAGTCATATTTAGCAAAAGAAAACAGATGCAGTAATTAATTACTTTTTAGTGGGAATAGAGGAGTGACAAAATATAGATGAGTTCCATGTCTTGGTATCTCAGTAATATAGGAACTATGAAAAATTCAGACTAAGCATTAATCATTCATGGGACAATTAATTTTAATTAAGGCAAGTACAGAATCCCATATGGTTTTAGACATCATCTATTCATTAATGCAAACAGTCTGAGAAGAGCCGTTTGGAGCATTTTGGTTGACAGCAATGGTGGACAGCCCTGGAGACACCTGGTTAAACATCCTCTAATTTTTATCCTGCTGTGCATCAGCAGGCAAGTATCCATGTTTAACAGTCTTTGGCATGATTGAATATGTGAGAAGAATTTATTGCGTCCATTTTCCTTTGAAAATCTGTATCTCATACTGTGCTTCCTCTTTGGGAATTTGGATGTGCTCACTTCACACTTTTTTCTGATACATTCTCTTTTGGTGTCATTTTGCATAGGCATATATTTTTTTTTTTCTTTTCCTATATATCAAGAAGCATATGCACATGCACAAATTTATTTTAATACCTGAATGGTGATTTTGTATGTTATTTTGTGACTATTAGTTATCTATTGCTATATAATTACTCCTGAAACTTAGAGCCTTAACCTGGCTCTGATATTCATTATGTCAAACATATTCTCTAAGGCAGCTATTCAAGAGCAGCATAACTGGTTAGTTCTGGCTGTGCTCTCTGGTGAAGTTGAAATTAAGATGCCACCTGTAGTTGTGGTCATCTGAAGGGTTCCATAGTCATTTGTGGCTGGAGGATCTTATTCAAAGGTGGCTGGTTCACACATTTGTTAGGAGGACTCTGTTTCTCGCTGTCTATTGTCAACAGCATTCAGATCTTTACCATGTCAACCTCTATTGAGGAACATCTCCATTGGGGCTTTGGAACAAGGCAACTAGTTGAACCTAACATAAGTGATCCCAAAGAATAAGGTGAAAGTTGCAATGTCTTTTATGAAAAATCTGTCATATCTCATAACAGGCTATATTTATATTAGTTAAATCTATTCAATATGGGAGAGAATGACACAAGGGCATAAGTACCAGCTCAAAGTCAGTGGGGCCATCATAGACATTGGCTACAACACTGACAATCTATTTGAATTTATTAAGAATTCTCCAATCCTAGGAGTCATTCTTTCTTGCTATATCAGCATTTATCGCCAAATAATACCACATATGGTTTGAATGAAGAAATGCTTAATAAGTAAATAAATAACTTTGACTTGTTATATCATGCATATTCTTGTACATGTCTCCATTCTATAAATTAATGACAAAATTGATTTCTCAATATTAAATATAAAAATCATAGTAAATGGAAGGCATTAAAATGGTTATTTTGCAAATAATTATTGAATTTTAGATGTACCAGTTTAATATACATTATTTTAGTAGGATTCCTTTTAGTTTTTTGAGATAGGATTTAGTTGCCAATGACTTTTTTCCTGTGAAGAATCCAAAGTATCATCGACTTGAAAGAGCTCAACTGTTTTCATAACAAAACCATAGGGGAAATCTTTTCTGATTTGTGAATAAAAGGTTAAAACACTTTCATATTAATCAATACATTTTACTTAGCCAAGTCTTAATAGACTTTATGCCAGTTCAGCCTACATGCCAGTAAGTGCTGTTAGCATGGCTTCAATTGCTGTTACTTGGAATTGTATTATTTTTGAAAGCTGAAAATTCAACTTTAAAATTTCATGTATGTCATTTTTGGGTATTAGATAGAGAAAGTGTTACTTTTGAAGAGTAATCACCTTTACTTTCTGTCTCTTGCATGAAGTGATCACTTTTAAAGTAAAAGAAAATGATAAAAGAAAACTCTAAGCCAGGGAAAATAGAGGGCTTTTAAAGCAGCAAAGATAGTAGCCAAGTTTTGAATATTTTTATACCCTTTGGTTAAGATTACCTCTTTCAAATGCTAATACAACAATATTGTACAGGGTGTGGTGGCACACTCCTGTAATCCCAGTGGCTCTGGAGGCTGAGACAGGAGGATCGCAGATTCAAAGCCAGTCTGAGCAACAGTGAGGTTCTAAGCAACTCAGTGAGACACCCCTCTCTAAATAAAATATAAAATAGAGCTGGGAAGGTGGCTCAGTGGTTGAGTGTCCTTGAGATCAAGCCCCAGTACCCCCTTCTCAAATAGTGTGTTAATTTGAACAACCACCACAAACAAAATTTAATAGTATATAAGGGAAGACATTTGTATTATTTACAACAACCAAATTATTTTATCTAGATTAATTTTGATGTGGTTAATTATTATGATTAAGAGAAGTTAAAATTTTATTTTAAAATATTATGAACAATTTAATTAATCCATAGTTTTGATTATCATTTCATAATTTGTTTGGCTCCTTTTATGACTTAAAAGAGCATATCCTTGGGAAAATGAATCTTTCAATTATTCCATACACAGAATTTATTAACATTTTCCTCAGTAAGAAATGTGTTACCTGCCTGACATAAATTTATTCTATTGGAATAAGAAATTTTAAAAATATCAATCTTTAATATAATATTGATATTAATAAATATGAAGCTTAACACTAATAATAAGCATAAAACATTAATATTAATGTGGATCATGATTTGGTTTCTATTTCACAATATTAATTTATTATAGTACATTCTTTTTTTAGTGTTGGGGATTGAACCCCAAGGTACTCTATCATTGAGATACATTCCCAGCCCATTTTTTTTTTTTTAATTTTGAAATCATCTCACTAAATTGCCCAGGCTGGCCTTGAACTTGTAATCTTCTGCCTCAGCCTCTTGAGTCCCTGGGATTCTAGCTAGAAAGTTATCAACCCACTTATTTGAGGATTCTGGTTCAATGCATTGTGGATAAAATTTGGCTTATAATTTTTTAATGCTCCCTGTTCAAAAAATTTTGACATATTGAAAGATATTGTATTAACCATCTTAATACTGCATAAAAGGTAACATCAAACATAGAAGCTTGCAAAAAATGAAATAAAATAAAACTAATGTTTACCTCAAAGTTTCTGTAGTCAGCAACCTGTACACTGAAGTTCTGATTCCTCTGTCTCAGTACCTCTCATGAGGTTGAACAAGTTGTCAGCCAAGGTTGCAACTATCTCAAGGCTTAATTTTGGTAGAATCCACTTCTGCATTTATCCTTGTACATTTTGGCAGGATTCAGTTTCTCTCAGTTGGTTGAGGACACTCACAACCTCAGTGGCTGTTGGATGGAGGCTGTTCTCAGTTCCTTGACAGCTGGGATTCTCTGCAAGGCAGCACATGATATACCAGTCAGCTTTATCTCATCACAGAGGTGAGAGGAACCAAAAGAAAGGGTAACCAACTATGGGACACAAGTGATCCATAAATGCAGGTGCTGATGAAGACTTTCTGTGCAAAATCAGTAGCAGATGCAACAGGACTCAGTTTTTTTTTTCCAAAGCACCAACAGTGAGCATAATGCTCACCCCAT
Organism: Marmota marmota marmota; assembly: GCF_001458135.2. Taxonomy (NCBI): domain Eukaryota; kingdom Metazoa; phylum Chordata; class Mammalia; order Rodentia; family Sciuridae; genus Marmota; species Marmota marmota. Next base: position 22,305,447 of record NW_026000108.1, on the reverse strand, counting down.
AACTGGAGGCAGAATTTGTAGCAGTAGAGCACCCCATAAGAAACACCTACAGAATTGTGTTGGCCATCATTTTCTGACAACATGGCTCTTTACCATGTTATTCAGCAATATCAACAATGATGAAGAATGAATTTAATGAACCCACCAAAATTTAATGAATGCAAGAACTTGAAATTTTTCTCTGCTTAAATTAGTCAGTGAGTTTCTGCTGTCTGCATCTGTTACATTTCATCTTCCTCTTTCATGATTTGTAATTTTTCTAATAAGTGAGTTTTAACATAATTGTTAAAAGTTAAGTCAAGAAATAAGATGTAATCTTTTTGACAACTAACACTAATTTTTATGAGCTTTTATTATTCTGTAGAGATGGAATTAATTAAAACTATATGTAACAATTGAAATTTATTGTACAATTTTTTTATATGTCAATTATTGTTTTACGATGTTCATATATATGGTATCTTTTAATTATCATAACAGTTATCTGAGCTGTGGTATGGTTTTTCAGATAAGAAAACTCATATGATAAAAGATTAAATAACTTTCTCAAGATGACACAGATGATAGAAATAGTAGTATTTAAAATTAGACAGTCAAAAATCTGAACCCTGGCTTTTAAACACAATGATATCATACTTATTTTCAAAGTCCATGTTAAACAATAAAAAACAGCACAATTCAAATAAAGATTAACATTTGACATAGCAAACAGGGAAACATAAACGAAAATAGTTACTCACTAAAGTAATATTTTTGCTTCTTAAGAGTCACCATTTAGAGAGTGAAAAAGATAAGTCTTGGATAATAAAATGATATGAGTGAAAAAGATAAGTCTTGGATTATAAAATGATATTTATAATATCTTAATCTGACAAAGACTTATTCATAATAAAAATATTCTTAAATCAACAATAGCTATCACACTACATAGTAGATTATAGCAATGGATATGAACAAAGATTTTGCAAAGGAAATACAGAAATGTCAATTAAATGTTTCTTGACTTAAAGTATTTCATCAGGGAAATGTAAATTAAAACCACAAAGATATACCCTTTTGTACTTTCTCTTTCCTTAGTTAAAATGAAAAAAACTGGCAATATCACAGATTTGGAATATTTTACATGTTTAATACTACTTCTTGGGTACATATTTCTGCATTTGGAAAGCTTTTTGTCTATACTACTGTAATTGAACAAATGTAAACCCTTTAAACATAGCAGCTAGAATATTATCTATGAAAATGGGGAAAATGCTCATACAACTCTACCAAATACATCCAAAAGTGTTTAACATTATTTTAATCTTGAAAACAAACTGTACCAATTAATAGTAAATTCCATAAATATTTGGTGGTATGGTCATACATTGGTATAATATAATGCAATGGGAAGGCACAGATGTACTGCTATTAATGTGTCATCAAGGTAAAGATTGCTGAATTTTCACAACGTGAACTAATCTTCAAAATTAGATCAAGGCACAGAATATACTGACAACAAAGAATACTTTGGGATGTTTTACCATCCCAAACTCCCTTTCAAAGGTCACCACTATTTGGATTTATAACAGAGTAGGATTCCTCTTTTTATGTACATTGAATCCATGAACACAATTGATAAACATTATGTTAAGAGATTCATTCACAGAGATAGAATCCTGGCTTGTAGTGAACAATCTCTTAAGCCAAATCAAGAAACTGTAATTATATAAGAAATCAATTGCTCAGTTTTATCATCCTGACTGACAATTTCTATAAAATTGGGTGATTATTAAAACAGAATAAATGAAAAAGCAATTTACATCATATAAAACAAATAATATTAAAAAATGTATTAAAAATCCCAACAAAAGGCATAATTACTCAAAGAATGAGCAAAAAAAAAAAAAAAAAATTCAGGTGGAAATCCACAGAAGTAAAAATTGAGGTAGCCAAAATGAAATCATGTTAGTTTTCTTATCTGTATGACAAGCTTTTATGAACTTGATGATTTAAGAAAAATCTTTAAATGGGATCAGGGATCCCATGGGTGAGATTACAGGTATAGGTTGGAAGGGTCCTCTGACAAGGCTCTCATAGGACTAAATAAAAGTGTGGACTAAGATCATCTAGTTTGCTTAAAAACATTCAGTTCATTTTAGGAAGCTTCACCTTCTTAATGGCTACTGAGACTCTCTTCAGCTCTCAGAGGCTCTCTCTAGTTTTTGCCTCATGACTTGGCTTTGAATTTGTCCCCTTTAAAAGTCTCCCAAGTAATTAAGTCTCACCTAAATAATCTCCCTAACTTTATGCCAATTGATTACGGACCTTCATTACTTCTACAAAAATTCCTCAACTTTATTGAATCTAGAAAAATCCCTTTGCCAATAGGATAACATAATCACATAAGTGATACTTTATATTCACAGTCTCACCCTTGTGTTTTGGTTTGGATGTGAGGTGTCCCCCAAAAGCTCACATGTGAGACAATGCAAGATTCAGAGGGAAATGATTGGATTGTGAAAGCCTTAACCCAATCAGTGAATTATTCACCTGATGAGACTAATTGAGTGCTAATTGAAGACAGAGTGTGGCTGGTAGAGGTGGGGCATTGGGAGAGTGGCTTTGGGGTTTATGTTTGTATCTGGCCAGAGGAGTCTCTCTCTGCTTTCTGATCATCTGTGATCTGCTTCCCTCTGCCATGTGATGTTCAGCCTCACCTTGAACCCCAATGAATGGAGTCTGCTGTCTACGGATTGAGATCTCTGAAACTGTGAGCCCCCAAATAAATGTTTTCTCCTCTACTATTTTTCTGGTTGGGTCTTCTAAGCACAGCAGCAAAAATGTTAACTAAAAACCCACATGCGGGGTGTTGATTGGGGGATTTTATATACACCAAGGGATGGGATTCTTTGTGACCATTTTAGAATCCTGAAAAATGCAAAACACTTCAAAATGCTCAAACTTTCCGTAGAGAAATGAACAGCATGTGATTTCCACCCTACTTGATTGGAAGATAATTAAAATTCTTGGTTAAATAGTCAGGAGTACAGAAAGGGGATCTCTCATTGTTTTGGGGGATTTTCAAAGCTCACAACAATTATAAAACTATAGAAATATATAGAAAGTTCAAAATGAACCTAATTTATATTATAAATGTATATATGTGTGTATACACATGCGCACACATACACATGATCATTTTTAACAGCCCAATATAATGTGGATTAGGTTCAGACAGAAGAGTGAAGGTAAGAATGAAAGGGCTGCCAAAATATGAGGGGAAGTTGAAAAAGTGCTGACAGATCACAATTAGAACTACAGAAAATATTTCAGCCTTACATCATCTTCCATAGCAGGGAAAGAGCTAGAAGCTTAATTTTAGAACATATCAGCATCGCAGTCTGGAGAAACTTTATAATCATAATGTCAATGCCACAAAACTTTTCGAGTCTTTAATAAAATAAATCTTTAATAAAGAAAAAAGTTGCCATGGTCATCACAGATCTCACTTCTGTGTGTATGTGGTGCTCTAGACTTTCTGCAATGGTTGTGATGGATACATGGCTATTGCAGCATGATAACAATTTGATATTGTATAAAGAAGTATAGAATCATGACCTAAGAGAGGCTATAGTATAAGGTATTATAAGAGATAAAAGTGTTTACTGAGAGAGCTAAAGAAAAAAATCTTGGTTTCAATTGTGTATTTTAATAAATTTCTATATTTTGTTCATAGGAACAGCATTAATAAGATGTTACAAAGACAGCATGTTATGACAGTGGATTACACTGGCCTAACTGCCAAGATTTAGAAGTGGTTTGTTGTTATTCTTCCTATCATAGAACTTGTTGCTCTCTTTAAGAAGAGGTAGTTCACAAGAGTAGCAGATTTTTTTCATCTGTTTTAATTATGTTCACTTATAATAAAATCTGAATAACCTGAGAAACACAGTAGAATAAGAATCTACATACCACACATCCCCACCATGAAAAAACCAACTTAACCCAATATAAAATATACAAATTTAACACCTCAAGCTTTTAGATAAAAACAAAGGAAATTGTTTCATGGCATTGCACTTGGCAATGAATTCTTGGATATAATAGAAATACCGATTATAAGAGTAAAAATAACAAATGGACCATAACAAACTTAAAAAGTTATGCACAGCAAAGGAAATATCCATCAAAATGAATACTTAATATATGGAATGGAAGAAAACATTTTCATACTAAATATCTACCAGGGTGTTAATGTGCAGGATATATAAGAACCCCTATGACTAAATAAAAAATAATAAATATCCTAATTGAAAAATAGTCAAAAATTGAACAGAAAATTGTCCTAGAAAGATATGAAGTAAACAAGCAACTAAAAAGACATCGGAATCTCTATTCTGAAAGAAAATAAAACAAGGACATAAAGAGATTTCATTGTCACTAATACAGAAATGAAAGTCAAACCACAATGAGAGATAACCTGTTAGGATGTTCATCTTCAAAAGCACAAATAAAAACAAAATATAATAAGCGTTAGCATGGATTTGTAAAAAGACTACTTGCATTCTTTGGTAAGACTGTAAAAATGGTTCAGACACTTTGAAAACAGTATGGAGTTTTCTTAAATTAGAAAAGTCACATGATCTATCCATCTCAGTTCTCAGTATGTATACAAAAGAATTGAAGCAGGATCTTGAAGTGATATTTTCATAGACATGCAGTAAAGAATTAGCTATGAAACCTAAGAAGCACTAGAAACCTAAATTTCCATCAAAGGATAAATGTATAAAGAAATGCGGTATGTACTTAATGATGGAATATTATTCAACTTTGAAAAAGAAAAAAAAATCTGTCATATGTTATAATATGGAAGAAACTATTAATGCGAGTAAAATAAGCCTGTCACATAAAGACAAATACTGCATGATTCCACTTATGTGAGGTCTAAAGTAATCTAAAAAATAATCTAAAGTAATAGTTCTTAGACACAAAAAATAAGATTTTTTTGCTGAGGTCATAGAATATGGGAGGAAAGACAAGTTTTATTCAATTGGTGTGAAGATTCAGTTTTGCCAGATCTTTTGAAAAACAATGTGGCTATAGTTAACATTAATCTCACTATAGTAGCAATAATAACAACAATAACACAAGAGGAAAAAGCCATCAATGATAAAACTTCCCTATTTCCAATTTCTGAAGCAGGGACAAGATTTTTGGAATATATATATTAGTCACTATAACTTCAATTAATAAAACAAAAAGGATCTCAGAGACAATAAGCAATATGTGTAATTTCAGTACAAAACTTTGGAAACTTAGGAACTTTTGTGGGAACCCACTGAAATAATTTATACTTTAACAGGGTCAGTTTATTATGTGCTTGGTTTGGATCTGTTGGGGTGGATTTTAGTTATCTCAGGAATAATTAGGTTGTAATTGATTTTTTTTGTTGTCTGTAATATATGACAGTATTCATGTAGGTCTACAATCTCTGCACTTCATTCATATAATGAATCTCACATTTCCCCTCCTTGATTTTTGTCTCTTTGTCTTTTCACATAAGAAAGTATCCTGGTGAATTCCCTGACAATAATCAGTGACATTCCTTTAGGTTTATGTTATAGACTTAGAGCAATTATCTTTAAAACACAAGTAGAAAGAAATATGACTTTGATAGGAAATGAAGACATTTCATAATAAAGAGGAGATTTTGAAGAGAAAAAAGATAACTTCTAGATCACACTGATTATATTTTTATTTTTATTTATTTTATTTTTTTGTAAATTTAGAATATTCTTTATAGCACAGTGATAATTACAACTTGGTCAAAAGTATTAAGTGTTGTGCTCTCTGCATAAAGGAAAGGGGATAGTCAGGAAAAAGGTCATCAGGGATCGAATTTCATTGTTGCAGACAGTTGCAGAATTATTGTTTTGGAAAGATTAATAATTTAATAGATGAAAAGAGTGCATGTGTCTTATGAAGAAAGGACATTTTAAGAAATTGGGGCCTTAAAATAATTCATAAATTTAAAAGCAGTATAGAGTTATTTTCTGTGTATTAGACTAAGGGAATGGGGCAAGATGTTTGCCACAGAGGGGAATTCAGACAAGTGGGAGAAAATGACACATAAAAATTTTCCTGCAACACAAGATGGAATGTCACAATAATAGAATCTATATAGAATATGTGGATGCTAATTCACAATAAGGCGGAGGGCACTAGGGAAGAATAACGTTACCTTAGGTTAGGTAGAGGAAAGTGATGGGAGGGAAATTTAGAGGATGTGGGGATAGGAAAGATAGAAGAATGAAACAGACATTATTACTGAATGTATGTATGTGATTGCATGACCAATATGATTCTGCAACACATACACTCAGAAAAACGAGAAATTATATCCCACCAATGTATGATGTTTCAAAGTGCATAAATGCATTATGCTGTCATGTATAACTAATTAAAACAAACAAAAAAATAGAATGAAAAATGAACAAATAATTGCCTTTTAGAAAGATAAGAAATTGAACTGGATCTAGAAGTATTCTAAATACTGTGCTAGGGAGATTTAAAAAGAAAAAAAAGACAAGGCATATTGGGCTGAAGGAATCACAGAACATTTTCTTATTTAAAAAAATAATAATTTATAGAGGAAATTGATGTTGGCCAATGTCAAAGACAAACATGTTTGCTGTAAAAAATGCCTGTCCCTAGACTTCCAGCAGAGCATCCCTAGATAAAAATCTAGCCGCAATGAAGAGTTTCAGACAACATGAAGTACTGGTCTGAATGCTACCAGGAGAGATGGGGCTTTATACTATACATACATTATTCCTGATTATTCTCAACAGAAAAAGAGAATCCAACAATAGACCTAAATTTCAGTGTTCCTGGAAGTAAAGCTAATGTAAGGAAAAGGAAAATCACAAATTAAGACACTAATTTCTCAGCTCCCCTATCAGTTTTCTTTTCCAACTCTTGGATTTAAATATCAAGAGACCTAGTTAATGCCAAATTATAGCCAAAAATCTGAGTCCCTAGATTCCTGTGCACTGTTCATGTAGGTCTGTATACTCTGAACTTGAGACATAATATGAATCTACTTCATAATATGGATCTCACATTCTCCCGCCTTGATTTTTGTCTATTTGTCTTTTCATATAGGAAAGTATCCTGGTGAGTTCCCTGACAACAGGGACATTCCTTTAGGTTTATGTTATTGACTTAGAGTGATTATCTTTAAAACACAAGTACAAAGAACTATTGACTTTGATAGAAAAATGAAAGCATTTTATAATGGAAAAAAAAAGAGGAGACTTTTAAGGGGGAAAAAAATTACTTGTAGAAACTCTAAAATTATACCACTAAGGGAATATACTAATACTGCTCTTACCTTGTTTAAATATATACATGAATATCTCTCTCTGTGAAAGTGTAAAAGTCAATTCAGAAACCAATTTTCTTTAATATAGAATTCAGATTCAATATTGGAAGAAAACTTCATTAATATAATTAAAAATAATACTATTTAAAATTTTAACGTCTAGTAGATAATTAGTAGAATGCAAATTGGCCAATTAGCAGCAATTTATTGTGCATCTACCATATGCTCTTTATGTTAGCCATTTTTTTTTCCTCAAGGAACTGCAGGTGTATGGGAAATTTAGTTGACTTAACTATATCTGTTTGACTTCAAGAAAGTAGTTTTAAGAATGATTCATCTATAAAATTGAGCTGCAGAATGTAAAACAATGTTGCCAAGCAACTAATGGAAATCTATTATCCATTTTGTAGATTTGAGGCAGTACATTTGTGCTTAAATTCCTGAAAATGTTAAAGAAAAATATATGTATGTATCTATGTTCTTTTTAATGTCTAGAATTTTACAAATGTCAAATTCTAAATTTGGTTTTGCTTTGTTCTGGAAAGAAAAGGAAAAGAAAAACTTTACTGTGTGGACTTGTATTTTATAATTCAAATGAAGTCAGTTGATAGCCAAATTAATTATGAATATTACTAATCTTATTTAGAAGTTTGAAGTTATATGCTATTTTATATACACATAAAAGAGAATTACAGCTTTAAATTTGATGCTCAATTCACCATAAAAAAAAATTAAACTAACTGCATGCAGATTATATTTCCCTGAAATATTGTGACTTAATCATACAATTACTTCTTTTGTTTTATGTTTTGGGGATAAAGTATTGGATATAGAAATTATCAATGGAATTGAACAGGTAAACTGCAGTGTTAATAATTTTATTTGTCATTTTTAACATTATTTAGAATGTTCAAATAATATCTTATCAGCTTATATTTCTTATATAGCCAATTAAAGTAAAAAATATAATATTGTGTCTCCATATCATTTATGTGCAAAATCAAATTTATGTAGATAATTTGTTTTTGTGATTTGGGATAATTTTTGTAATTATGTCTTATGATATTCACTTATAAACATTCAACACTTTAAAAGCTACCTGTAAAATATAAGATTTCCCATTTCTATTCTCTCCCAATTAGTTTATAAATAGCTTTCTCTTGGATATTTTAAAATTAATGATAAAAATGGATGTTTTGTTGCTTTTATATTTTATCTTTTACATACTAATAAAGGTTAATAAAGGTAAAGTAATAGTTTTTTGTCTCTCAATAGACTGTTAGCATCACTTTCCCAGAACATGTTATTATACATTTATTCATAATGAATATATTAAAGAATTATTGAAGAAAAGTCACCATGTTCTTTTAATTCTAGAATATTGATAAGCAAATGATTTTCATGTTTGCAACTGTCTTTTAGGCCTGCTGTCATCCAAACACAAAACACGACTGTTTAAGAATATGTGCATCCATGTCTACCATAGGACACCCCCCCACACACACACACTCACACACACATTCTTCAATGGCAGCATTGTGTGTTTGACAGCAGACATTAACGACAGTTGTAAAAATGATGAAGTCCAAGGGAATCAGAAAAACTATCACTTCCTCTGGCTTTCACTTAGGAATGAGAATTCCCCAAGGGGCCCAGCAGCTGGGTCCTCATATCTCATTTGAGATAATTGGATCAAATGGCAATTCATGAATCATTCAACACCAAAGAGGCTGTAATTAACAATATTGGTTTAGATTAATCATTTTAGATAGAAAGGCTCTCTGGGAGACAAACATAATATCCACCACAGAGCACATTTCAGAAATTACACACACACAGGTGTCATTCCTAGACTTTCTTCATTTGACACTATTTTGCCTGTACATGGGACATTTTTTGCTTATTCATTTTGGTTTTATCTGCTTTCATTAACTCATGATACATAGTGAATATTCAATATATGTATGTTAAATACTAAATTAACAATTAGATGTTAGAATCAAATATTGTGCTAAAAAGAAAAGAAGAAACATATTTGAAGCTGCCAGATAGGAAGGCTGAGGTGATCTCTTTAAGTCACATGGGGAGTACGGGAAAAGAAACAGGTTTTATTTCCTTAGAGATGGGCAAGAGATGTGCTCAGTATTTGTTTCCTGAGCTTCAAGTGCTGCAAAACATTTACGTAAGCTTCATAAGAGAAACAATGAAACTGAATCTTTAAGATTTAGTGAAGAAACTAGATTTGAATAAAGATTTGTTAAGTACTGGTGAGTAGCATAATTTATATCTGAAAATTAAGAAATTGCCCCAAGCCATTTGAGAAAGACACATAAATGGAGTAACTTAGCATGTAGGATGTCAGAAAGTAAGTTGAAACCTGTAAAAAAAAAAGACATAAAATTATCCTTAGAATTTGTGAAACTCCTAGATAAGTAATAATATATATATATCAAAAATTTTAAATAATTTCACCAGGGTGAATATAGGAATAGAAAAAAGGAGAATTGACTTCATTTATTAAGTAAATCATCATGATATTATTGAGAATGGTTTTATGTGTTAGTGTGTAAAAGGTATGGAAAGCAAGAATTAGTCATTCTTTCAAAAAGCCTGATGCTGAAAAGAAGATGGGTGACCTAATACATATGAATAGTGTAGTAAGTATTTTACACCAAGAAGGAAAACTAATGTAATCACAGAATGAGAGATGAAACCTAGTTCAGATAATGAATTATAGACTTAAGTGTGAGAGAGAGAAATTGATAGAACATTGCTGTAAAGAAGTCAAGCCAGGGCTGGGGCTGTAGCTCAGTGGCAGGACACTTGCCTAGCACATGTGAGGCACTGGGTTGGATCATTAAAAATAAACCACATAAAAATAAACAAATAAAATAAAGTTATGCTGTTCATCTAAAACTACAAAAAATAATAATGATAAAATTAAAAAAATAAAAAGAAGTCAAGCTAGGTTAAAGGACAGGGCAGAAATGAAGTGTTTAGCTATAGAGAGGAGTAGGGGCACTTTTCCCTTGATGTATGAGGACAGGATGTGTAAACAAAACTTTAGAAAGGGAAAACAAGTGGAGATATTTGTGACAAATGTATGTGTTGAAAACATTTTCTTTGTAAATTAGAAGATGATGATTATTCAAGTAAAAGACTAAAAAGAAGTTAATCTTTTTGAAAATGATATTTATTCATTTATACCAAGGATTGAACCCCAGGGCTCTTAACCACTGAGCAACATCCCCAGTTATTTATTTATTTATTTATTTATTTATTTATTTATTTATTTATATCGGAGCAGGATCTCCTTAGTTGCTTAGAGCCCCGCGAAGTTTCAAGACTAGCCTTGAACTTATAATCCTCTTGCCTCAACCTCCCAGATGGCTGGGATTATGGGTGTGCATCACCTTGTTCAGCAAAGAGGCTAATCTTTACTGAGTTCTTATGGTGCACTATGTTCATAGTAATTTTACACTTAATCTTCAATCAAGATTCTGTTATGTAAAAGTAGACATACAAATTTTGTAAGTGAAAGAGCTGAGGCACAGATACCTTAAGCAAACTACCCATAGAAACTCAATTAGCAAGTTATAAAGACAAATTTAAAGTCAAGTAGCTTTATTTAAAGGCCCACACTTCTAACTTTATGGTGATAAATTTCATCAACTAGATAGAATCAGTTGCTCCAAATGCTTCAATGAATCTAATCTAAGGTATAAGTAAAAGAGATTTTAAGCAGTACCATGGTATTACTTAATATTGGTATTTAACAATTAATTTCTAATGACAGATTTGTGCATATGAATTTACTGAAAATGCCTTACTCTTTTTGATCACACACACAATGATAAAATATTTCAAAACTTAAAACTGCATATCTGTAATTCAAACAAGAAGAAATATGACCATTTTTGAATGATACTGTAAATCAATAATCATCCCTGTTCTGCTGCCATAATACTTGACTTATTCTTCTACTTAGCATAATTATTTAATTGCTAAAAGTTGTATCAAATCTCAAAATAGGAATAAAAAATGGAATCACTTGATATTTACAATGTAGTTGTAGGAAAACAGTAAGGGACCAAATATCAAGGATACTGTTTTTCATGTTCTTTATTTTACTAGTATCACAAAGTTCTCCCAAATTCTTTGGTTTAAAATAACACACATATATTCTCACAGTTCTGTATGCTACCAGTCTGAAATGAATTCTACTAGGCTAAAATGAAAATGTTGCAAGGGCGTCTTTCTTTTGTGCCTGCTTTCAGTTAAAATCCTTTTAATTGCCTTTTCCATACCTAGAACATGTACACATCCTCAGCTCACAGATCCCTTCCATCATGACTCCCTTTCAGACATCTTCAAAATCAGCTATGACTGTGGAGTACTTTAGTCATCATGTAATGATCAACTTTGACTCCCTGTTCTACATCTACAGACTCTTGTAATTGCCTAAGACTCTTTGGAATAATCCAGGATGATTTCCCTATCTCACAATTTATTGATCAGTAACCTTACCTGATCTTCAATCTTAGTTCCTTCTAGCCATGCAATTAACATATTCATAGGTTCTTTAGTTTAAGGAGATGTTCATCCTTGTCACACCAATCTGTCTACCACCCTTAATGAACTATTAAAAAACAGCATGTTAAGCAAAGAAGCAAAAACAGAAAGGATTCAAATCCTGGAAGTAGGGGCTGGGGATGTGGCTCAAACTGTAGTGCACTCGCCTGGCATGCGCAGGGTGCTGGGTTCGATCTTCAGCACCACATAAAATAAAAAAAATAAAGATGGTGTGTCCACCAAAAACTAAAAAATAAATATTAAAAAATTCTCTCTCTCTCTTTCTCTCTCTCTCTTTAAAAAAATCTGGAAGTATATGTTATATTTTAAATGCTTTAGACACCTTGGAATGAGGGAATATGAATATTGTGAACTTTTTTCTTCTAAGTTTTCTTCATTTTATTGTTCCTTTTTATATCTGTTTCATTTATGATCTATGTGATTTATCCTATGAAATCTAAAATCCCTTTGTTATTGATAGAAACCAATCATCATCTCCCATCATATTTCTTTATGGACAAGGTTTATTAATGTTTAAAACATCTGGAAAGAAGATAGAAGTATCGTGTGACCAGTGTAGAATGACTGGGGCTGCCCATCAAGCGGCTTTAGCACTTTGACCTCAGTAGTCACAGCTTTAACTGCTGAGTCAACTAATGCAGATCCCAACCTCTCATGAAATCACAACCACATCTTGATGATGATATTATTAAATTATCCTTGGGGCTTATTTATGCATGCTCTACTTTCATAGTGTTGGAACCTGATATTCAATGGCATGTATTTTACTTCATGATTTTTTTTTTTTTTTGAGAACTAAGTTGAAGGGTAAAAATAACTTAAGGTCCAAGTCTTCTGTCAGGTAACCTTAACACATCTTCTAAAGAGCTCATCCATTTACCATCTTCAAGCCCACTCTGTTTCTGTAAAATAAAATATTTTTTCTCCATGCTCAATTAACAATCAACTATGTATAACTTGAATGGATATTTTAATATTTAAATATAATCAATTTGGTTACTAAAAGATAAATAATAGAAATAGACCACATATAATATAGAGAAGAAAGGATGTTATCTAAATTTAAAGCATACACCTTGGTTCTTCGTCCATAGTGCACTTTAATTCTTGGTTCACCTCAAAAACAATATCCATCTTGCCTTTTGTCTAATTTCTTCTTAATTTTTTTGTGCTTTAGATAACACAGTAGTGATAGTATTGTCACAGATCTTTGTCTCCCCTTATTTCTCAAAAAAATGAGTGTAACTGAAATACAAACTTATTGTTGTCGAATGAATATTTTTAATGACCCATAATGCACAATCTAGTCATTAAAATGTTTTCACTTTTAAAAATCCATGATATCTGAAAATATGTGCTTCCTCTGAAGAGAATGGTGTTTCTCTGCTGTTCTGATGCCGCAAATGTTGGAATACAGTCAAGTGAATATTCAGATTTTTTAGAGAAGCCAGAAAAAAATAAAAATAAAATTCCTTGATTATAATTTATCATTAACATATGTAAAGATTAAACTATACTGGATGAGATGATTGAAAAAAATCATGACATCAGTATTTTCCATAATCTAAGAATTTGCTTCATTTAAATAGTGTTATTTCAAAGTCATTGAGAAATATAAATTAACAACATGTGTATTCAACTTCAAACATCATGATATTTCAAACAGAATATTATTTTTCTAAATATTTGGTCTTAATACAGACTCTGAGTTTATTGCAAATTGTATAGTTAATTAAAACTTAAGAGTTTTTAGGATCAATGTGACATTCCTGTGCCTTCTTGAGAGGAAGAAGTGATGGAATATTCAATGTTTCATAATGGAGCTGGAATAATTATTATTATCCTTTTTTACAACATAAGAAAATAAAAACAAATGTCATATAACATTTTCTTGTATGTACATAATTCCAGAATAGCTTAGGAAGTTTTGTGCTTTGTGTTGTGTCTGAAACTAAAGAGACACTTTTTACATTTTGCTAATTTTCACATGGTCAGTTTCATCCTCTAGTGGTAATATAAATTTATAGTTTCAAAAAAATAAAATAAAAATAACTAGCTTCACAAGACTCTTTATGATGAGGTCACTAAGAAAGTGCTAGTCACAATGGTTGCCAAATTCAGAAATAGATAGCTACTCAACTGTCACATCATGTACCTGACAGAGTTGATGGACATACAAATTGGAGCGTCAGAACGTTTTCTTTCTTAGTTATTGACTTATTTCATTTTCTGATGCTATTGCAGAATATCGTAGACTGAGTGATTTGTAATGAAAAGAAGAAATTTATATGGCTCAGAGTTATCAAGACTAGGAAGTTTAAGATTGAGGGGCCATATTTGGTGAGGATCTTCTTGCTACATCATAGCATAGTAGAAAAATCACATGGGAAAGACAGAACAATAGAACATAAGAAGAGGCCAAAATCTCTGACAACAAATGTACTCCTGAAATGACAAGCACAATTTTACAAAAATTACATTTATAAATTCATGTAGAGTTCACATGACTTGAACACTTCCTATTAGGCCCTACCACTCAACACTATTGCATTGATGATTAAGTTTCCAATGCACAAACTTTTGGGGACACATTTAATTCATAGCAATATATTTCCTTTCTTAGTGACAAAGTTGAAATTGAAGAATCTGAGGTGATTAGCAACAATATAAAAAATGTCCCCACAATAAAGCATGCCTCCCAGCCAGTGGTATGCAACCACAGTTTGTACCTCATGAGGTCCTGTCCCTGAAAAAATTCATAGTATGGACGAATAGAGGTAAAGGTGAATTCCTGAAATTAACCAACTATCAGAGAATGGAAGAAAAACTTTGAACTATATATGCCCAGTTGCCCTACCAAATTACCAATGGAATAAGTTTCTTTTTCCCTAAGGGAGAAGTGCATGAATGGACAGAGAAGACAAATTAGTAACTCATAGGAGGGGAAGAAAAGTTTATGATACTTGTTGCAAATTTAATTTGTGTAATATATATACATGCACCCACATCTACATACATAAGGTGGGTCATAACTTGCACTATATATTAAACTTTCAATAAGCATTTTTAGAAATTGGTCTTTGAACCAGTGAAGTAGTAAGCTTCTTCATCCTTTGTTATACCAAAGAAATACTCATCAAAAGTTTAAACCAACAAATCAAAAATATATCTTTTTTCTCCTCCTTGCTTTGTACTTTAGTGATGCTGACCATTTAGCTCTTATGCCAAATGTTAATATAAATTATTTTTTCAAGAAAATAGCCAAGAACATCATTATAGAATATTATAGATGGCACTATATATTGTAGGCTAAACTTATTGTTTGATATTAATGGAAATGTATCAGTATAGTCTGATTATAAAAAAATTCATAATTAGGGCTGGAGTTGTGGCTCAACAGTACAGCATTCACCTAGCACGTGCAAGGCCCTGGGTTTGATCCTCAGCACTACATATAAATAAGTAAATAAGGGTATTATGTCCAAGTACAACTAAAAATTAAAAAATATATATATAATTAGACAAAGTTATAACATATCATACATAAAAATAATAGGAGAATATTTGAATTTTCTAAAATTAATTCTGTCAAAAGAATGCAAGACATATTGTACAAGAGAGTGACATTCTGGAATTTGGAATCCCAGTAGAAAGACTTTGGGATAATCCAGACGAGTATAAGACTACACCTATTCTGGGATAGGAAAAGCAAAAAGGAGATGAAAGATCCTTGTTTACAGTTAATATACTTTGTTTTCCTTGGTTCTATCATTCCCAAATCAATTAATTGCAGCCTGTATTTCTG
Source organism: Marmota marmota marmota (assembly GCF_001458135.2). Lineage (NCBI taxonomy): Eukaryota > Metazoa > Chordata > Mammalia > Rodentia > Sciuridae > Marmota > Marmota marmota. The sequence continues at coordinate 22,289,683 of NW_026000108.1, read as the reverse complement.
TACATCACTTCTTTGTATTTGCTGGGGTAGCCTTGACTTACATTCCTTAATGGTTTATGTAATCCCTTTTAACTATTGTGAGAAATATGATAAAATATAAAAAAAAGATCTCAGATCCAGTGCTCCAATACACTGTTTCCTTATCTCCATCTCAATAGTCATTTGGGAGAATACATAGAAAATTGCAAACTGAATATTTTACAAAGAAGTTGAATAGGAAGGAAAGGACATATAGAAGACCTTTTATTACGTAGAAAGGAAATGGGAGTATAGTAAGGAAGAGGATGACCATCAAAGGCTCACTAGGGATGTCAAACCCCAGATAAGAGAGTACCAAACTTTTTAGAAATTGGAGAAAATGAAAAATTGAAAAAAAATATGTGGATGGGAGATAAAAGAGTATGTCACAGAGAAAAAAAGGGATATAAGCTCTCTTCCTTCTTTTTCTAGTACTGGCAAGATTTTCAGTGGACAAGTGTTTATTCATCAGGCAGAAGTGGGTCATGTTATTCATTCTTCTTTCTTAGGGTCCCTTTTGTGAATATTTTCTTATGTACTTCTAAAAAGTCTATCACTAACTGTTTTCTGGGTTATGTTGTAAATTATAAATCTCCTATTTCTCCTGTCCCTGAAACATCTTTCTTTAAAGTACTCACTATTGTATCATATAATATGCTTTACTTGTGTATTTACTTACTGCCTGACTTCTTAAAGTGGAATACAGGCTCTACAAAGGCAAAGATTTTGTATGTTTTGTACTGCTCTCTCCTCAGAATCAAAATCATCCTTATTTTATAGTAGGAATAAAAATTATTAATAGAGAGAAATGAAGGAATGACTATGTGGTAAGAAATCTATCTTATATTTAAGACTTAACCAAGTATGGAAGGACAGTATAATGGTAAAAAAAAGTCTAAGTGATAAGTTTAACTGAAAGCTTAACCTGCATCTTCATAGGAAGCAGGCATTTACCATTAACATGAACACAAAATAATCCCCGAGTCCTTCGCGCTGTATACTGTGTGGCAATGTGACTGTATTCTTAAGTCTAATTCAGAACATAGAACATAAAATGAAATATTGTATTCAAAAATTTGGTTCTATTAATCTCCTAATAGCCCATTATTGTATCTGAGAGAATCAATTAATATATTCCTGAAAAATAATTCTTAACTTTTAAAAAAATATATTAAATTTTAATATTTCCAAGTAAATTTTTCCATATTATGCCTGGACCAGTCTTATCAACTCTCTTTGCTTCAACATCTTGAAAAGGGGATGGTATTGATGAGAATGCAGATTTAGCAACTACATTTTTAAAGATTCAGTAGTGTTTGGGCAAGTCAGTGAACCATGCCCACTTTAGTGGGCTAAAGATACAATTTTAAAAAATTGCTTTAAATAATGCTTGGCAAAATAACCAGAATCAAAAGATACAGCAAGATACTTAAAGACTCACATTTTAAAAAAATGACTAATGATAAGACTAGATATGTAATTCAATGGTACATGCTTGCCTAGCATGTGCAAAGCTCTGGGTTTCATCCCCAGCACTGAAAAACAGATGACAAAAGATACACAAAAAGCCTTTCGACATTCGTTGTTCGTTTTGTTTCCTATCCCTCTCACTTTCCACTTAGGACCATTATCCACTAACCAAATCAAAATCATCTAAATTACATTTTCATGCATGCTCCCTATAACGGGGTTGGGTATTACTGGTCAAATAAGAACAAAACTAGGACCTAGAATTAAGACACATGTAAGTATGGATGATGAGAGTTAACTTTAAAGTTAACTATGGGTAAGAAACAGAAAACTAGAATAAAAAAAGTAATTCAGTTATGACATTTGCTGGTACTAAACAGGAGGTCATTGAGCATAGTCAGAAATCTGGTAGGTGATAGACCATCATTATGGCTTGAGGAGTTCCAGGAAATTCAGACTTTCTTGTGTTCAATTCCAGTTGCTTATCTCAGGTTCTAGAAAAGTGTACTGATTAGATGGGATCTGTGGTTTCAGAAATGATTGAGAAAATATTTTAATAATTAAATCTAATGATATCATTCTCTACCATATTACTAATTCTTCATTTTTGTTTCTAGCTGAAAATCCTCCAATAGTTCATATGGAAAAGCCTCTTGGTAAATAATGCTATGTGTTGAACACAAGCTCATGAAGTGTATGAGGAGCTGTATTCTTCATTATTTCATCAATATTTCAAAATTTCATTTGGGGCTAATGCCTCCAAGGATCAATCTGAGCTTGAACTTGATGATAATGGGACACACTGAGGGAAAAGTACAGGTTTAGAAGTTCACTGTCACAGAATTGAACTGTTGAACCACAGCTAAGCACTTATTTAATACACTCAGTGTAACAGAACTCTCCTTGTTTCCTTTCCTAAAACTGTTTGCTACTGTGAAATCTGCACAAACAAAACAAAGTAGTGAACTAATGAATTGTCCTCAGATTTCATGATTTAGACAGCAATTTTCAGGGCAGAATTGCTATTTTCACTGAACAGGAAAGGAGTTTGAGAGGAATAAACATTTTATGTAATCCCGTCATCACCACTTTCCAGGAATCCTGTTAAATTCTTGAAATGCAGCAAGGGTTACAGAGGTCTTACAGTCACGTGTGTTTAAGTAGACCTGATGTAAAGGTAGAAAACAATTGACTTCCACACTCTTTGTTTTTTTTTCTTTGTCCAAATGTTACACTTATCCCAAGACAGACAAGTCTAGTATATTCTTTTGCTACATAATAGAATTGCCTGGCATTAGAGATTGGGTATCCGAAGGCATTTTAGATTTTGCTTGGATTTGGTTAAGGCTCCTGGGATTGGGTTATAGATGAGGGAAAGGTAAAAATCATTCATGTTTTCCCCTGATAGAACATCTTGATAATTTATGGTTTCTGATGCATGGAAACCAGACAGGATGATTTGGAAGGAATTGCATTTCATACTGGCTTCCTGGAAGGCACAAGTCCCATAGGCCTCCTGAATTTTATAGCATAAGCCTGTGATTTGGTAGATAATAGAATGGCAATATGACTCCAGGGACCCTGGGAAAGGCAAGATTTCTTGTGTGTGCTCATTATGGTTTGCAGAGATACAGTGACAAAGAAATCGTGGCTAGATGAGAACTGTGAAATTGAGTAGTTGAGAGAATATTTTAGTTCAGGCAAAATATAATTTACAAAATCTTCATGAATTATATTTCCTACTCTGAGTCAGTATTGAGACAGAGGAAAACCTAACTCATAAGCAGATTGGCAGACGCCAGGTGTCAACTTATTACATGAAGCTTTCATTCAACAAAATACTCTCCATTATAGCCTAAGGTACTAAAGGGCAATGACTAGAAAAGGGAGTTGGTAACTGGGTAGCAGAAAGACGTTATTATCAGAAAAATGTGTTTGAATGGAAATTCAAAATGAAGACTCATGGTCCCAAGGTCAACAATATCTCCAGTATTTCACATAGCAAAGAGTCATTCATGACTAACTAGGAGGAGTTCATGATAAATGATGATAAAAAATGTAACATAAAAGTCGTGATATTTTTGATATTAGAAAGTGGGGAAAATGATTGATTCTACTGATTTCTACCTGACTTTGAATAGTGATACAAGTTGAAAGAAGGAAAAGATTTTTAACTGTTATTAAATTAGGAAACAAGGGTTTTATTTAGAAAATTTAAAATAAAGAGGAGGAACAAAAGAGGATGAGGAAGGAGGGATGATAGACTGGGTACAGCTGAGGAAGTAACTTCTAGATTTAATGGTAAGATTCACCTGCACTACTAAGAATATCTGGTAGAGTTATTAGAATGCAGGCTGAGAGGAAAGACTGATGCCTAATTTTTTAAGTCTTGATGGTGAATGCATAAATTCAAATGATGTCCTGAATCTCTGCTAATGTTTGGCAAAATTATATCCAGTTGTCTTCTGTCCATTGGATTTCAGAAGATGCTCTAGCTAGAACCTTGCGACATCTGAAAGGACCAGTTCAATTCAGCTTTAATAAATGAATGAAAATATGTTAAAGAGAAGACTTAGCTTCTAATGCCAATAGTTTAGACTCTATTTTCTTATCATCTACCATATTTGACAGCTCATATTATATAATTATTCCTTTATAAAAGAAGATTTTATTGGACAGAACTAAATATTACACATGCTAATGTATAGGAATGTAGCATCTCATAGAAATTCCTTTAATAACCTCTGTTTCCTTCTTCTTAAGGTGGTCAATTTGTCCCAATATTCACTGGGCTTTCTATTCTTAGCACCAAGAAGTGAGTAAGACATATAGTATCACAGCACCTGTTGACATTTTACACTAGAGATTTCCTAGTGATTAAGTCTAAAGTTTGTATTTTTCTGCTTCTGTGCTGGTTTACTTCATGGTACTAAGAGTTGACATGTTTTTTCCCTCCCTAGTAGCTTTTTGTTTTTTTAACCTTTTTTTATTCTGCTGCCTATTCCTCTAGCAAGCATAGGGTTTTATTCCAAAGACAATATTGTGCCTGGGAATTCATTTCACATTCAGACTCACCTGAAGCTTTTAGTTGTTTTTCTGTATGCATTCCATACAATGATAATATCATCCTATTTATGAATGAACCAATTCTTTTTAGATTGACTATTTTCTGGTAAGTACCTGGGATATTTCAAAGTAATGTGCAATTTGATAATCACTCAGATTTATACAAAAGTGCTTTATTCTTATAAATTTGTTTTGTAAATTTCCAGTTGGTTTACCTTTGTACATTTTTTTGCTAGATTTCATGTGTCAATTCAAAATGAGTTTTTCTCTATCCTGTCTGCTGCAGCAGGGCAAAGAGTGCTCTCTCTTTACTGGTTCCTTGGGCATCTTACAGTGGCCCTATTTGTGCCACCTTGTTCAAAGGAAAGACTTCATAATTCCAAAGTAACACATGAAGTGTTCATACCTTCACAAACCCACAGTTCTTGGAACAGAAACAGATTTTGACATGCCCTAAATCACCAGAAAATGAACTATTGAAATGGGAAAGATAACAGCTCAACATAATCTTGGAACATACCCCCTCTGCAGATAATAATAGAAACCTTTATTATTTCAAGTAGACTGGTTTGCAGAAAAATAAAGTGGAAGAACATATGAAATAGCTCAACAGGATATTTTTTTTCCTTGTTCTCATGACTCTCTTGGGGTTTTTGTAGTTTCACAAGACTTGAGTAAGGAAGGCTAGTGTTTGTCATCCAGTTCATTTAGGGATACAAGTAAATAGAGGTGCTGTCGTCTTCAATAGTTGTCTTGCCTGACCATCATTGTTGCTTCTATTCTCTATCACTTTATAAAACAGTATTCCGTAACTTAGTGGGTTAAAACAAACAGACAAAAAGTATGCTTATCATTTTTCCATCATCTCTAGATTGACATGGAAGTGTCTTCAACCAGTCTCATCTGAGCAGCAACCAAAATGAGTTTTTCTGTAGGAGACTGCTATAGGAGACATCTATGACCTATCAATCACATGCCCAGCAGCTCATAAGCAATAGTTTGAATAATTTGAGTATGACCAAAAATGTACAGCTCAAATGAAATTGCTGGAGCTGTTGGAGACTAACCGGGAATTTCTCTTTCCATATTGCCTCTCCAGCCAATCACATGAAACTCCTTTCTTGTTGGCTCAGGGATCTAAGGAGTAACTGTTGTGTCTATCAGTACTATTAAAATCCAGTCCTTGAAGGGGAACACCACTATTTTAACTGGATATTATCTGCCTAAGCAATGCACATGATTATCAGAGATGTGTATCTTGATAGAAAGGATAACAAGAAGCACGGGGCCCAATGTCTTGAGTCATAGCAACTGTCTTTATTTAGTTAATTGAAAGAAGTAAGATCGTGGAAAGCCATAGGCAGTTTTGTGGTTTTACTAAGCATGCCTAGATGCAGCACATATCAGTTCTGTTGATTTTCTGGGGTAAACTCAATCATGGCCACAGATTCTTCCCATTGCCACTTTGCATTGAAATTCAACAAATTGTTCCACTAAGAAATCAGCTAGATTCTTATGCATCTTTAATTTGAGTTTGCCTATTAATTTCTTTGTTCCTTTTTTTTTTATAATGGATAGTTTCAACCACATATGACACAAATAGAAAACTGAAAAATAATTGATCCTTGGGGCTTAACTTCTCTTGCTGCTGTTGGAAAATCTTGTTTCTATTGCTATATGAAAAAGATGAATAATGAGAGGAATACGGCTCAGAATTTTTCGTTGCCCAAGATGACAGCAAACAACCTCCAAAAATAGACACACATTCATATATATATATACATATATATATATATATATATATATATATATATAAAATGGTTGATATAAGGCACATTGATGTCTGAAGCTCTTTTGTCATACAGCAAAAACTAACTAATACATACTTTACCGTTTAAAATTTAATTCCACATAAATACAAATGAAACTGTATTGTGTAATTGCCTTTTGTGCAAGAATGAAGAATAATTACATTTTGTTAGAGTTAGCAGTCATCCATAGTGCAAACTTCTGATTGCCAAACATCCTTTTGAACCCCTCATTCCATGTCTTCACTTAAAATATACTCGATAATAAATATAAACAAGGGTTTTCTTGGGTTTCTACTAATCACTGTATTCATCTCCAAAGTCCAGAGTTTCTTGTTATTTGTTACCTAGATGTGGATTTTCTAAAGGAAAGCTGAAACACAAAATAAAAATACAAATTATCTATCCATGCAACTTTTCCCTTTCTAATATATAATGCTGGAACAAGGAATGAATATACACAAAAATCCCTATTAATAAAATGAAGCAACTTTATTTATTCATTGAGGTGACTTAATTCTACTGGAAAAATATTCTGTGATCCAGAAATGGAGGATATTCAATATATACTCATTTCTCTGTATGGAAATTACTCATCCTCAAGTGTCTGTGGTCACTGCTCTGTCCTTGTGGTGGTTCTATTTTGTCCATTATTTCTGTAGTCTCTCCTGAAGAGATCATTAGGAATTATAACTTGAATTGTGTTGGAATATTTTTTTTGTCCAGGTTTTCACAATCAGAGGCCTTTTGAGATCAAGTTTATGGTTTCCCTCTAAAATAATTCAATTGATATGATATTTTTGGTTCTATTTGGTTCTGTAAACCAGTAATTTCTACAAAGTTTCATTCCAGAAAAGAATTCTTAGTCCTATTTTTACTTTGTCCTCATGCCTCTCTAATAAGAATTAATTTGACTTTGGTACCACATAAAACAATACAGTTAGGTGGAAAATATATTCTGTTGCTTGGAATCCAGAGCATTTGGTGTTTCCTCCTGTGCAAAGTTTTTATTCCTTGACTCTTATCTTCTTTAATCTCTGTTCTCAAGGCCAATTCTTACCTGAGCTAATATACTTTTATTAAAACCTTGCTAAATACTGCAATATTAAATTCTCTGTATATAATATTGAATTTCTTTACTAAGAACTGCAGTAATTGTAGACTCTATGCCTTATAAATTTTTGAAGTCACAATGTTAGCCAATGTTTCTCTACTGTTGTTGTATTCATTGTTATTGGTTTAAGCATTTTTAATCAACAAATGATATGGAAGTCCTCTCAATTCTTTTTTTTTTATAGTAGCCATGTTAAATATTTCTGTATTCATTAATGTAGATTAGGGAAGAATTCCAACTAGTAGAAACTTCTAATAGGTTTATACTTCTTGCTTACATAAGGGTTTTGGGCAGCATTAAACTGAGTAAAATAGTCAGCTTTACACATTATGAAACCCAAGAGAAAGATATCTGCCATCTTCAACACATGACTTTCCAGGTTGCCATGGGTTTCTCTATCAATTTAGTAGAAAGGGTAAAGTTCATAGGGAACATTTTGAGAGATTTATTTGGCAAGAGTGTAGGGGGAGGTCACTTCCTCTCACTTTTCACTGGCTTTATATGAGTGCCTAGGAAATGTGGTCCAGATGTACACCAAAGAAGGAGGAGAAAAGGAGCCAAAGGTGATGATTGTTAACAGTATCAGTGACAGACATTTTCACCAGTAAGTAACAAATAAGTCAACTGAGTACGTATTCACTTTCCACAAAACCTACCAAATCTTGCTTCCCGGACTGTTTCTACTGTTACATAAATTAATGATTTATTAATCTACTGCTCCATCAGTCACATAGGCTTTCTTTACCTTCTCCTCTGTCCTGTTTTAACTTAAATTTTGTATTTGGGATAAGTAAACCTCTTATGAATCTTCTTGAATTGTCTTAGGTCACAGCATTGTGACCCATAGAGTCTCCCACATAAGTGTATTTTTTTTAAATACTTTCAATGTAGTGATTACACTACCAGTTGTACCTTGAGGTGATGTTTGAAGTAAGATTATTGAAGTTAAAATGGTACTCTGCCATATTGTTTCCCCACTCTCTGGTGTATGCAGTGATGATCATATAGTGCAGAGGAATCAGCCATCCTTTACACATGCATGAGCTACAGACTGCTCTGTTGTGGAACATAGAATATGTGCAACTTCATACTCACATGCGAAACTTGGTAGGACAATTTCTCACTGTTGGAGTTAGCTAGATTCTGATTGCATTTTTTAGCAACTTTTTAATATGAAACAATCAATACCAAAGAACCAATTACTGAAGTCAGAAAAATGAAAAAAAAGTATAGCTTTTCAGTGGAAACATTCCTACTTGGGGATTATAAAGCATGAAAACTGAAGGAAATAAGCTATAACATTGCAAGGTTGGGAAACCCTGAGAGGGAAATAGAAAGGGATACTTGGGGATTGTAGGAAAAGTCTGGCCCCACGTATCTTTCATGAACACCTAATAACCCATCCATGTCTGACAAATACCACTATTTATAATAAACAGTATTACTTTGACAATGCAACCTGAGTACCATGTAATGACAGTTGCAAATTATTAGCACTTATTTCAAATATCCTCCAGGTGAAAGTATACATTGAGAACATTCAGGAAAATGAAGTATATAGGAATTGACAAAAGACAACAATTTAATGTTTTAAAAAAGCTAACATGCCTTATCCTAGACCAAAACTTATAAAATTATAGCAAAAAAATACCTTTGGGATATTGACTGAAAGTGGATAGAATAGAAAGCTATTCAATTTCTCTGTAGGTTCTATGGTTAGGGACAGCCCAAACCTGGTTATTAGAATATATGATCATGCAATTTCTGAAATTATCTCCATACCTTAAATTGTGAACAAGCAGGCAGTGGCCTATGGAATAGTGAGAATAATGACATGCAGATAAAGGCAACATTCAAAGAGGTGTCTAAAGGAATGAAGAATCATCAAGATTAAGGCTCAATGTTCCAATCAGACACCTCCATGAAACATAATCCAAAGTGCCAGATTGGAAAATGGAAAAAAATGACAGCACTTTCATACTGATGTACTATGATATCTGTTATGAACTTGTGTCTATTGTGTGTGTTTCCAGTGGGTGTTTTATTATATTTTCTCTGTGCTTTTTCCATAAAACCATGATTGACATCCTGAGCCTCGTCAAGCTTATTATGTAACGATAGGCAATCACGCCAAGAATTCACAAGAAAAAAGAGTGTAAAAACATCAATGTCATGTACCTGAATAAGATTGATATACCCAATTCCAAATGCCACATTTTTAAATAAGAATAGTGAGCTACCATTAAATTTCACCAAGAGGACTTCCCATTAACCAGAAATCCTAGGTATGAAATAAAATGTAATAACAGATCAAAATTTCCTTACATTTAGGAGGAGTTAAATGTAGCTATAGCTTTTGACATATTTTTTAAAGTCATTTATGAGAAGACATGTTTTTCAAAATTCTTTTGAGTAGTCAGAGATGAGCTGAGATTGATGTCTAAGTGCTCCACAACTCTTAGTAAGAGTAGTTCATATATTCTAGCCACATAGTTTAATTGAGATTAACCCTCAAGTCTGTATTCAGAAATGTGATGGATTGGCATAATCCAATACTCATTCCCTGGTTATGAATCCAATTAGAGTTAAGAACTTTAATTTCACTTTCTTTATCTCTCTCTCTCTCTCTTTCTCTTTACTGAATTTGAACAGGAGAGAATGTAGTTCTGAGAAATACTAGACAGATATTTCTTAGATATAAGTTTGGAATTTTTAAAAAGAATCTGAAATGAATGAGCTGGGAAATATATGGATGAACTTGAGCTCTGATTACATACGTTGATCTATCAAATAAAATTTTAATTTTTAAATTTGTTTTAGATAATAAGTTCTTGTCATATTTAAAGCTGATCTAAATCAGTTCCTGATGCCTGCAACCAGAAATGTTCTAAATGAAAGAACTGAAGAGAAAAGGAACATGGTTTAGCGTGACACATGGAAAGATATGTTGCTAGAATTCTATGTAAACCAAAATATTTAAACTCAGATTCTTGACCATGCCAAGATTTCCTGAACAAAAGGTATCCCAATCTAAATGTCATACCTGAATAAGGTTGATCTACCCAATTTCAAATGTCACAGTTTTAAACACCTCATGACCCACTTCTTTAGACTCAATATTTGAATCAAAAGAAATGACCAAAGGGCACAGGCATAGATGCTTTGCACAGATGAGTAATCTTTAGAGACATGACTAAAGACAAACAATCTAGGTATCTCAAGAGTATTGTGACCAAAGAATGAAGCATAGAATGAGAAAAACAGATCTAGTAATTGCTTTCAATCGCTATGAAGTATGTTGCATTCTTTCTCACAATGATTTCTGATAATTCTTAGTGTAACCTTCCAGGGGAGTTGTGGATTTTCCTTTGTTCTAAGATATTTTCAATAAATATTTTCCTAACTTTTGTCACACATTTTTGAGGATGCAGAGCTGTATGTGTGTGTAATAGGCACTAATCCTTCTCCTTTGTACCATATTACAGCCTTTTAAGTGATATTTACCTTGCCCTAGAATGCAGAGTGAGTTGTATGGGACCAAAGATTGAAGCTAGATCTGTATGACACCACAGCAAAAATATATATTTACTCGCTCTAATGTGCCCTTTGCCAGCCACATGGAATAGGAAGTCCATTCAGTGTTGACTCACTCTCCAGACCACTCAAGACTATAAAGACTAACATATATATTTTAAGTGTAGATGCTCTCTACTATGAGAATAAGGAAGGAAAAAACTATTCAACAAGGCATTCAGAATTTGAGACTTTTTAAAAATTTAATCACTAATAGGGAGTTTAGGTTAGAAATCTAAATATAATTATTTATCTGCTATATATCTTCATTTTTTCTAAATAGTTGTGTACACGTTTATTTATAGTAATCACACATTTTGTTTCAGTGATGCTTAGTATTGAGTATTATAATTAGCCTTTTATATGATTTCAACAGTATCCACCAATAGCAGGTATGCAGTTATAAATATCCTATTTGAGGCATATGATTCCAGTAGCTCATATGGCTGTTGATGTGATTGAGAAATATGAAAATATTATGAAATTTATATTTTGGAGTTCCTTTTTCTGTTTTTAAATATTTAATGAGGAGGGAAATTCTATCATGCTATATATGAAATTCACTTACACAGCATCGCCCAAGCAGTGAAAACAGTTTTTCATATTTGGACCTAAAGTTAAATTACAGTGTAAATCAATTGCCAAGCTCAGATTAAAAGCTAAAGGGTGTCATTTTTTTCTGATATTCTTTAGGTATTTATGCTATAAAAGTTACCAAATAAACAAACCAAAAAACTTGCTCAGTTCTTTAACTCTTTCAGGATTCTAGAGATTACCACCACATTTTCTTCCCAAGAATGTTTTTTATTTAGATAAAACTCTATTTCTTAAATTGAAGAAATTTACTTGGTTCTTTTTTTAATTTTTTTTATTTCTTGCTTACATGACAATAGTGGAATGCATTACAATCATAATTATCCATTCACAACACCATTTTTCGTAATTCTGTATATAAAGTATGTTCACGCCAAATTATGCCATTATACACGAGCTTTATTATTATTATTATTATTATTATTGCATTACAATTCTTAATACACCTTTATCCACAATTTATAATATCTCTGATTGTATATAAGGTATGTTGACACCAAATTCACATCTTCATACATGTATTTTGTATAACGATGAGGATCTCCTTCCACTATGCATGCTATTCCCCTTCTCCCTCCCTTTCTCTCCCACCCCAGTTCTTTAAAAAAGAAGATAGTCAAATCAGAAAGAAGCCTAGGGAGAAGATGGTGGAGTGAATATAGGCAGCATCCCCACCTCCTCCAAGGTCCATAAAGGAAACAGTGAAAGAACAGCTGACCTGAGAGAAGGGTGATAGGGTAAATCTTCAAAACCTCAATATTGGGCAATATGAAATTTTGAGTGATGTAAAGTTTGATTACTAAAGTAGAAAATAACAAAAGAAATCTTTGACCCCAAATTTGGGTCAGGGAAGAATTGGGAGAGGGAGTGTTAACAGAAAAAGGAAGAGGAAAAGCACACAGATTACTTCCTTAACAACAGCTGGTAAGAAAAGAAAAGCAAGTTAAGGGACTGGGGATGTGGCTCAAGCGGTAGCGCGCTTGCCTGGCATGCATGTGGCCTGGGTTCGATCCTCAGCACCACATACAAACAAAGATGTTGTGTCCGCCGAAAACTAAAAGAAATAAATATTAAAAAATTCTCTCTCTCTTTAAAAAACAAATTAATGGAGGAAAGAAAGCTCTTTAAAAAAAGAAAAGAAAAGAAAGTTAAAAGACAAAGAAATAGCAAAGTCAGTTAAGGTAACCAAAAATTTACCAAATTGTAGACTGAAGTTTGCTGGGCATGTCATCATTTTGTAGAGTCCACAACTAGCCAGCATCCCTAGAAGATGAAATCACCTCATCTTCTCTCCACCTTCATACAGCAACAAATAAAACCAGAGGGAATACCTCTGAAATGGGATGTCTCAATAATTCCTCTAAAAGGAAATGGTAGAGGGATTGCTGCTAGCTAAAAGCTACTGAAATCCCCTTCCCCTTACAGGGGACCAGGGGAATGTGGTAGAGCAGATTTGAAAGCTAATCATTTCAGGAGAGTGCTAGCTCTATCCCAGTGCTCAAAACAGCCTCCCAAAGGGAAAGGCAGAGATGGGAGCTGATGTCCAAAATTCACAGCTTGGGGCAGTGGGAGCTCAGATGCAGACAGCATATCATAGACATCTATGATACCATAAAGAAGACCCTGTGGAGGAGAGCAGTGAAATTGAAGCAGCAATTAAAAGGCTACTAACAATGAAAGGCCTAGTACTACCTGGATTTTCAGCAGATTCTCTCAGACCTTTAAAAAGGAACTAATGTCAATCTTTCTTAAAACATTCCACAAAATAGAAAAAGAAGGAACACTGCTAAGTTCATTCTATAAAGTCAGTATCACCTTGTTACCCAAATCAGATAATTGTAGGAGTTCAGTGTTTGGGATTGAGTCTCTGATACTCTTCGTGATTGTGGCATGCTTAGTGGCTAGGAAGTTTCTGTGCAAAGGTGCAGAATGCCTGGCTATTGGGAAACTCCCTTATCAAAGACACGGGATGCTTGGCCACTGTAGCAATGCTCTTCATGGGGGTTTCAACCTTGATCTTAGGCACATAGCTCCTGGGAATAGAATAATTTGTTTGGTAGATAACTACTGCCCTCTTAACAGTAATTTCAGACAATGGGCCTTCTTGAGAACTGCACATAACATTGCATATTGTAACTATGAAATGTAAGTGCAGAATAAGCAACCTTACTGATACTCTAAACAATAATGTGGTTATGGTACTAATGACCTAATGTAACCTATTAGTACAAATAAACATGGCTGCTTGGACAAAGGGCCACTCTGCCACCTTCCTTGCCCCTGCACTTTGTCTGTGTCTCCTCTTTATTATAATTCTTTACAGATAAACAACATATCAAGTAAAGAAAACTCTAGGCTAATAATTCTGATGAGCATAAATGCAAAAATTCTTAACAAAATATTGGCAAATAACATTTAAAAAACACATTAAAAAGATAGTGCACCATGATCAATTGGGTTTCATCCCAGGGATGCAAGGTTACTTCAACATAACCAAATACATAAATGTAATTCATCACAAAAATAGAGTTAAGGTCAAGAATCACATGATTATCTCAATAGATGCAGAAAAAGCATTACATAAAATCCAGCACCACTCATATTTAAAACAGTAGATAAATTGGGAATAAAGGAAACCTACCTCAACATTGTAAAGGCTAAATATGAAAAACCCAAGGCCAGCATCATACTCAGTGGAGGGGAACAAAAAGAGTTTCCTATAAAACCAGAAATAAGACACTCCCCAATTCTGACCACTCCTATCAACAAAAGAATTTCCTATAAAAACAGAAATAAGACACTCCCCAACTCTGACCACTCCTGTCAACATAGTCTTTGAAACTCTAGCCAGAAAAATCAGGCCAGAGATGGAAATTACAGGAATAAATAAGAAGAGAAGTCGAATTATCCCTCTTTACTTATGACATGATCCAACATCTAAACTATCCAAAAGATTTCACCAGAAGAATTCTAGAACTGATAAACAGGTTTAGCATAGTAATAAGATACAAGTTAGCATTCATAAATCAACCACTTTGCTATACTCCCATAATGAATCTGCTCAGAAAGAAATCAAGGAACCTATGCCCCTCACAGTAACCTGAAACAAACAAACAAACAAATAACAACAACAAAAATAAATCTAACAAGAATAAAACTAACCAAAGAGGTGAAAGTCTCTACAATGAAGACTACAGAACAGTGAAGAAACAAATTGAAGAAAACCTTAGAAGATGGACAGGCCTCCCATGTTCTTGGATAGACAGAAATAATAGATCCAAAATGGCCATATCACCAAAAGTGTTATACAGATTCAATGCAGTCCCCATCAAAATACCAATGACATTCTTCCATAACTAGGAAAAACAGTTCTAAAAACCATCTTGAAGAATAAGAGACATGGAATAGCCAAACCAATCCTGAGCAGGATGAGGAGTACTCAATGTATCACAATATTGGACCTCAAATGATACTACAGAGCTTAATAAGAAAAACAGCATGGTGTTGGCAGCAAAATAGACATGAAGTGCAATGGAATAGATGACACAGAAACAAATCCACATAGACACAGTTAACTGTAACTCAAAAAAGTTTCCCAAAACATACATTGGAAGAAAAAAATAGCCTCTTTTACAAATGGTTTGAGAGAAAAAAAAAATCAAAAAACAAAACTGGATATCCATATGTGAAAAAATGAAGCTAGATTCCTATATCTTACCCTACATAAAAGTCAAACCAAAATGGACCAAAGACCTAGGAAGTAGAACAGCAACTCGGCCAGTGCTAGACAAAAACAAAAGGTCAACACTCCAACATAT
Organism: Marmota marmota marmota; assembly: GCF_001458135.2. Lineage (NCBI taxonomy): Eukaryota > Metazoa > Chordata > Mammalia > Rodentia > Sciuridae > Marmota > Marmota marmota. The sequence goes on along the minus strand of NW_026000108.1, from coordinate 22,274,222 downwards.
CAGCAGAGGCATCACCTTGCTTTACAAGACTGGTAAAGGACAAGAAGTAAAACCAAGAATGTTATCAAATTAAAAATCAATCTTTCTTTCTTTTTCTTTTTATTGGATTTATTTTTTAAATACATGACAGTGGAATGCACCACAATTCTTATTACACATATAGAACATTTTTTTCATACCTCTGTTTGTATATAAAGTATGTTCACACCAATTCCTGTCTTCATACATGAACTTTCGATAATGTTGTCCATCACATTTCACCATCCTTGCTAATCCCCTGCCCCTCCCTTTCCCTCCCACCCCTCTTCCCTATCTAGAATTCATCTATTCCTCCCAATGCTCCCCCTCCCTACCCCACTATGAACCAGCCTCCTTATATCAGATAAAACATTTGGCATTTGTTTTTTGGGGATTGGCTATCAAATTAAAAATCTTCTGAACAGAAAAGGAAATAAGAGCATGAAGAGAAAGCCCACAGAATGGGATAAGATCTTTGCAACATGTTCCTTAGAGAGGAAGCACATATCCAGAATACATGTCACAAAGCATAATACCCGCCCCCCAAAAGCAAACAAACAAGAAACAATTGATAAGTGAGCAAAAGAAATGTGAGGAAGCTGGATGTTCAGTGGTGCACTCCTATAATCCCAGTGGCTCAGGAGCCTGAGGAAAGAGAATGGCAAGTTCAAAGCCAGCCTCAGTAATTCAGCAAGACGCTGTCTTAAAACAAAAATTTAAAAAAAAAGAAAGAATGGGAGAAAAAGTGGAATGAAATTGACCAAATAATCCTATGTACATATATGAATATGCAATGGTGAATTTCACCTCTATGTTTATCTATAAAGCACTAATTTTAAAAAAATCAAGGAAATAGAATGCTTAGAATCAAGACAAGGCGATGAATATGTGCATTATTACTATTATATACATAAGAATACAGGTTATAGTTTATAATTATATTTACATTAGTAACTGATATTCTATTACACATTTTGATTAGATTTAAGAATTAATTATATAAATTCATTTGCATATGTAGAAAGCTGCTCAATGTAATCATATTGATGTTTATTTAAGTTCTGGATGACATATACATATTCTTGCTACTAGAACTCATTTTGAAATAGAAATCCTCAGTGACACCTAAGTGGATTGGCATTAGGAGTAATTATTAAGTTCTGAAATGGAGATTTAAGATAAATGAGTATGCGAATCTTTGACTTTACACACCATAGCTGTAAATTCTTGGACACAGGATATAATTTTTCTGAAGATCAATGTACACATGTGGTAATGATCAATTAAAAACAAAAAGCTCATTGTAGGATTGACTAATGGAGTACAATATTGGACATAATTCTTAAACTAGGAAATACACAATGAGTACATTTTCATGTTTACATTGAGATGAATGAGTTAATATTTTAAATGAAGTCATTTTACTGACCTGAAGTTAGGTAAATAAAAAGTGGTTTGATATTGAATTAACTTGGAAAACAGAACTATTCTGTATCCTGAGTTTGAAATTAATTGCATCTTTTAGCTCAATAGAAAAATATTTTTTATTCATTTCTAGTTTGATAAGCTCATGAAAATTATATTAATGATTCTGCGGCTTCCAAATGACTGCAAAATATGATTTTTTTATAATTCTGAATAAAATGTTATGCATATGGGAACCAAAACCTGTAGCCTTTTGATTGCTTAGAGGTCAATGAATAGCAAATGCCCTAAATGGAGAACCATACTTTAGTTTATTTTTTTTTTTGTCTTTTTAAAGAATCACTTGCATATATAGAAAACTATTCTTAGCTGCTTAATGCAGAACAGAGAGTAGTGGCTCCTTTTTGCAGATAAGTAGGACAATTTATATATCCAAAAGGTTAATATTGTCATTTTCTTGGAATCTGTATCTATGTAGCCCTGAACATTCTCTTCTACACTTTTCTTTCTTCATCCTAGATTGCTATTGTTATCTGTGTCAAGGATTTGGAAATCAAAGAATGAAGCTTTTTCTTTTAAAACAAGAAGTCACTGCTTTCTTTTCTATGTTAGCCTTCACTCATCATGAACATAAAGGAAACAGGTGAAAACTAAGGTCACTGATTTTTGCATTGAGGAGTTATCAGTATCAATGATTTACATCACAGGGTTTTTATTAGAGAGATATCAATTGATACCTGTGAAAGACTGCAGAATGGTTTAGTCATTTTCAATTTCCTGCTTTATGAGGGTGATATTCTTAGGTAGAATAAAGGCTAAATACTGCAGCCCACACATGTTGATTTCCTGTTTCTGGAAAGCTCCATTTCTAAGTCTAATCCATTGTCATAAGAGAACAAAAAATAATTTCCACTGGAAATAATAACTCATTAACTAGTGTCAGCTGGTGCTATCTGCACTGTGCCTGAGTCACAGACTCTATGGTTTGGTATTTTTGCATACAGCAGAGTAGCTTGTAGAGTTCATATCCATTTACAAAGTTGTGCTACAGATTATGCCATTCCAGTGTAGGACCTTAAAATATATTTGGATCCATGCCTGACATGATAACAGTCTATTTTGTATAACAAGTATCCACGTACCACATTCTCTATCAGAAAAATATAATTTTGAACTGGTAAGACATGAAAAATTGGACTGGGAATAAATAGCTCAAGTGTCAAAGTGGTCAAATCATTTTTTTTTTTTTTGCCAGTTTCTTTGTTGGAATTCTTTATATCAGATAGCTTTTTTTTTTTAGAAGTTTGTGAATATTAGTAGATAAGTATTTCCCCCTGTGATTTAAATTAATTAATTTATTTTCTAGCTATTCTTTGATATCCTTTATGCAAGGAGTTTTTTCTTAATTAGTATGTGATATTCAATTCAACAATAACTTTATTATTCATTTATAAAATAATTTATTTTGTGATTTCTAGTATACCTAAGCCTATGAAAATATAAGGATGAATGACATACTTCAAATTACAATTCAAACTCATAGAATCCAGCAACTGATATGCGTATAAAAATTCCTATAATGACACTCCACAGTGAATTTAATACAAATATGAAAAAGCAAGAAGACATAAAGAAGAAATGCCTTATTGCAGGGGCTTAACTGGAGATTTGAAGAATAAAGTTGCTTGACATTCTTGGGGTGCTTGGCAGGAAGCAAGAGTTAGGAACATATAAATTAATCAATGAATGAAAACACGATTTAATAAGAAATCTTTCTTCAATATTTTGCAAATTAATAACAAATATAGATGTATTCTATTAGAGCCTCCATTTTCCTAGGGAAATAAAATTAGTTTTATGAGAATTTGGTTATCGGAGCCAGACATGGTGGTACATGCCTGTAATCCCAGAGATTCAAGAGGTTGAGGCAAGAGGATCACAAGTTCAAAGCCAGCATCAGCAACTTAATGAGACACTATGCAACCAATTTAGTGAGACCCTGCCTCAAATAAAAATAAAATAAAACAAGGCTCAGTGGTAAAACATCACTGGATTAAATCCCCAGTAAAAAAGAAAAAAAAAAAAAAAAACGGCTTATTTGGAACTAAAACTTCGGAGTTTAATGATATTATTTTGATCATTTATAATTGTAATTTTACTATAAATTTATATAGATATTATATTATTATATTATTAATTATTATGATTAAGAGTAAAAAATTAGAATTTGTACACAAATATGTTTACATATGTATTATTTAATGTGTATATAGTGTTCTCAAAAGATAAAAGTAACAAGGAAACTATTTATAACATTATAAACATAATATGAACAATACTTCAATTGAATTTTTGTTATCATGGTAGAATTTATCCAAATCTCTTAGTTCAGGTTGTATTTGATTCAGCTGTTTTAGTGTTGAAATCCAAGTGTACAATTCCAGGCTTCTTTTATATATATGTAAAATATATATATATAAAATATATATAATTTTGGAGTTTAATAGCTTTAAAGAAAATGTGCGCTGTTATCCACATATTAGATTCTGTATTTGTTCCAGCTAGAGGGCCTTCCTGAAACTTTTCTCAATTCACCATTAGTGTTAAGAATTCATAACTTCATTTAAAAAAAAAAAGTCTTGAGCTCATTTTCCCAATGTGGTTCTAAAACTACTTCATAATCATGTGAGGATCTTGCTAAAAAAGATTCCCAGGAATTCTCTCAGAATTACTAAAGTAGACTCTGTATGTGTGTGGTCTACTATTTTAAGGCATGATTCCCATTATAGTATAGCATGAGGAAGAACAATAGAGAAAAAATAATCTTAAATTAAGATATTGGAAGAAGGGCTATGGTTGTAGCTCAGTGGTAGAGTACTTGCCTAGCATGTGTGAGGGACTGGGATTGATCCTCAGCACCACATAAAAATAAATAAATAAAAATAAAAGTATTGGGTCCACCTTCAACTTTAAAAAAATGTTTTTAAAACAAAAAGATGTTGGAAGAATACTTGATAATAAAGACATCAATAAGAAAAAAATATAATTTGTCAGCATGGTCTAGAGGAGAAGAGCAGGACTGACCCATATACACTTATATCAGGGCTTATTTGGGATAATAATAACGTTTCTCCAAATACAAATTTTTTTGATTCCACAAACTGTGAAAAATGGTGACTTGAACCCAGTTCTCTGATTCCCTTATGGCTTTGCTTGCACTGGGAGCTGACTATGCAAAAGTGCAGGTCATGATGCCCCAGTTACTCTGGTAATGATAGCCAGGAGTGGCTACATGTGAAGTCTGTGGCTCTAACAGTCAGAACTTTGCATTCAGACACCAACTCCCAGGGGGTAGTGAATTCTGGGCATAACAAGATGACTCTGATGTTCCTCAAGTTTCACTGTTCTTTCAGACTGCTTGCTTTGCTAAAACTTTCACACAAATAAACTTCTGATGACAAAACGTATATAATACAGTATATAATGCTGAGCTAGCTCTGGTGTTAATCAAGCCTCACCAGGGGCTTGGCTTTCCCACAGGTCCCAGCCATTTCTCTATGTGTCTGTTTGTCTTTTCTTCATCCCTTCACTACTTCTCTGGTTCCTGAATTAATGGCTGTGCTGGTTGCTGCACAAACTCTTAATATATATTATGCTAAAATCAATAAATTATTAAACTGATTCTGTTTTCATGAAACAGAGCACAGGATATCCTATATGTTGAATTATAAAAGTACATTACTATAAAAGTTTGCTCCTTATACTAGGTGATAGACTGAAATACTTTTTTAAACTTAAAGGCAAGATAATCAATAATTTAGGCTTTATTGACTCTATCCACAATTATTCAATTCCTCCAAGGGACTGTGAAAATGGCCACAAACAATATGTAATGAGGTTGCACAGCTATGTGTCAATAAAACTTCGTTTACAAACAATGGGATTTTAATTTCATGAGATTCTATGAAATATTACTTTCTTCGATTTTTTGAACCATTTAACAATATAAATTAAAAACTCAGGAGGCTTAGGGAAAAAGATGGCAGATTCAAGGATGGATTGGGAAAATTAGCAAGATCATAAACAATTTAGCAAGATCCTGTATCAAAATAAAATGAGCTGGGATGCTGAGTGTTGTGTAATCCCAGTGACCTAGAAGGCTGAGGGAGGAGGATGGCAAATTTGAGGCCAGCCTCAATAACTTAGTGAAGGCATAAGCAAGCAACTTAGTGAGATCCTGTCTCAAAAAAAAAAAAAAAAAAAAAAGGATGGGGAATGTACCTCAGAGATAAAGCACTTTTGGGTTTGTTTCCCATTGTCCCTTCCCCGCACCAAAAAGTCTATTTTCATGTATTCAATCTGCTATGTTTCTCTAATTAACTGAGTTTCTTGATGTAGCAACTTTTTAAATATTTAAACTTAAATTTAAATGTTTAAATTCATGGTCTTGTCAATTCACTGATATCAGAAACATACGAAGGGTTTAAGATTCTCTTTTTTTCTCTTACATGTCATGTAATCAGTTATCAAATTCTACTGAGTCTACTTGCAAAGTATCTCTCAAATTGTAAACTAAATTAATTAATTCATAATGATACCTCCAAGGACGTAAGAGTAATATAGAGAAGGAAAGCAAGTAATCGGGTAATTAAAATGTAATGCAGTCATGCATAATTAAGATTTTGCATATGATTATATGGGAATATATAGGTTGGATACTTGAATTATTGGATTCCATAGGAGAATGGCTAAAATAGGAGCCTTTTTCAAGAATTCGGTGTCCCCAGAACTTTATGAAAAGGATAACAATTTCAATATAACTTCTACAGGGTCTTCATGTTACAGGCAGCCAATAACTAGGTGCCATAGAAAGAAAAATACCAGGAATTTTTTTTTTTCAACAACTTAACTTATCAGGGCAGATGAAGAATCCTCAGAGAGAAACAGGAAATAATGCAAAGAAAACAACTCTTCACAATTTTTTTTTGGGGGGGTATTTCAGGGGTTTGAATCAGGGGTACTCCACCACTGAGCCACATCCCCATCCCTATTTTGTATTATATTTAGAGACAGGGTCTCACTGAGTTTCTTAGTGCTTTGCCATTGATGAGGCTGGCAGCCTCCTGAGCCGCTGGAATTACAGGTGTGCACCACCACTCAGTTTCTTTTTACAATCATTTGATAGTGAAAAATAAATTAAAATGTGTGTCAAGAATCATGAAGTGGAAAATATAATATATTGAAGAAAGAAGATGCTACCTAGAGAAATTGAAATTTGCAGTTGAATTGTTTTTTGGAGAATCTATGGAAAACTTGCATATTTATTATGGTCATTAGAAAATAGAACAATAGGAAGAATCATACATGAAAGTGATAAGAAAAGAGGTAATATTAACTTTGACTATTGAGCCAATTCCATATTTTGAATCTGGAGGAAGGAAAGTGCCTCAAGAGACTAAAGAAGTTCTCAAAAACACATTCCTAGTTATGCAATTATAATCTGTTTTTATGATAGGAAGAAAAGAAAAGGCACCTAAAAGCTATAGTATGGGAGGCCAGGGAACTCTCTAACAAGTACAACTTTTAAAACTTAAATGGAATGTACAAAAGCTGTCTTGAGAGAATGCATATAACTAAATGCAAATATAAATGACAAGCAGAAGTCTCCAAAAACACTAAGCATGACCGGAGTTTAAGGACAACAATGAAAATGTTACTTTAAATTCTGTTTGAACAAAAAGGTGGCAACTATTCAGTAACAAGATGTTCATCTGTTGTTATCTAAATTGAGAATGTAGAGTACTAAAAATGTAAAAGTAAAAGTAAAAGTAATTAATAGAATGTCAGTTATCCCAGAGTCATACATGCTTCCATGTCCTAAATGGATTATATTCCTCAAAATGACATATAATTTAAAATATTATAATCATGTTGGTACCTTTTGCTCTCACAATGTACCATATTACAAAGGAAAAACTCCAAACCAATATTTAGTGTGGATAGTGATTAAATGAATTTAACAAGATAATCATTATAAATGATTGAGCCATAATCTCAACTATGAATGCTTTTGGTCTCCTCCTAAAGGCAAATTTCTTAATTCCTGGCGCAGGACCATAAAAGTGTCTGTTTATGGCTAACACTAATGCACTTGTTTAAAATTGGTGGTTCCCAACCTAGATGCCCTTCAATATATGAATGGGTAAAGAAACTATGATACACACACACACACACACACACACATTATATATACACATACACACACAATGAAATACTACTCAGCATTAAAAAGGGAATAAAATTATTGCATTTGCAGGTAAATGGATGGAGTTGGAGAGGATCATGCTAAGCGAAAATGGCCAATCCCCCAAAAAATCAAAGGCCAAATGTTTTTTCTGGTTATGTGGATGCTGATCCATAATGAGGATAGGAGCAAGGGAAGAATGTAGGAATTTTGTATAGAGAATAGGGAAGTGAGGGGAAGGAAGTGGACATGGGGGTGAGAAAGATGGTGGAATAAGATGGATATCATTTTCCTAGGTACCTTTATGATTGCATGAATGGTGTGACTTTACCTCATGTACAACCAGAGAAATGAAAACTTGTTCTCCACTTGTGTACAATGAATTGAGTCATGCATAACTAATTAGAACAAATAAAAAATTTAAAATAAAGATAAATAAATAAAATTGGTAGTGTTATATATATTCAGGGAAGTCATCTTACCTTGGAGATAATCATCAACACCAGGTATATTGGTGAAGTATCTTTATTTGATAACTATAAAGTATATAAGTGACACAATACTGCTAATTGAAATTTATATTTCTGGTTTGCTTATAAAAATGTCAAATTTTCTTGTTAGAAAAATAGTGATAGACTGAAAATAACTGTTTACTTAGATTTTTTTAAATAAAATATTTTTGTCAGCAGTTCTCTAGTTTCACACACTTTTGAAATGCAATAATTAAAATTTTGACTATATGTTTCCTTGGGTTATACCTCCTTCCTGCCATTTTTTGTCACTTACATATTCAAGTTTATTACTTTCCCTAATTCCAGTCATTTCATATTATTTTTAACTTATATCACTTGGACAGTTAGCATTTTCTAAAAATATTTTTTTAAGATTTCAGCATGTAAAATGACATTTAAGACATTCACTTTTCTCTTAAGGTTTAGTTTGAACTAGCACTGGTAGTAATTTTGGGCTATGATTCAGATTAATATAAAATAAAAGACTTATCCAGCCCTGAGATCCAATCTATCTTACAAGTATCAAATTGATACACAGAAGTTTCTCTTAAGTCAGAGCCTTGGGCCAATCTATTTATTATTTCTGACTTTGTAAAAGTTTTTTTTTCAAAAGGAATAGATGTGCAGAGGTTGGAGAAGCTTCATATTAACACAAACTCGGTAGCTTAAAACAGTACAACTTCATTGCATCATGGATCTGGATGTTGGAAGCTTCCAATTGGTTTTCCTATTGTAAAATCAAGGTGTCCCTAGCTCTGTATTCTCTTCTGAGTACTATAGAGGTTAACACATTTCCTTACTGTTTCCAGAGTTAACGAATGACATGCATTCTCAACTAGTACTCACCTCCAAAGCCCACATGGCCACTAAACCTTTCTCACATAACACTGACAAAAACTCTATTATCTCCTTCCCATTTAAGGGCTCCGTTATTATATTAGGCCACTTATATTTTCCAAGTAATGTATTTAAAGATCAGTTGACTAGCCATCTTAATTCCTCCAGCAATCTTAATTCTTCTGTGGATTATGATATGAATAACTTTGATATGCCATCTTGCTGTCTATAGCAGCGGAAGAAAATTGTTTCTGAGCTATTGTAAAATACATATCCAAATTTTTTATTCAAACAATTTTTAACATATGATTTAAATAGAAAACGTAGCTCAATGAACTTTCTCCACAGAAAACAATTGAACCAGAGAAATTTAACTATTTAGCTAAATAAACAACAGCAACAATTAAAACATATAATCTCTATGAACTAATCTTGTGAAGTATCAAGTGAAGAAAAACAATTTTAAGAAAATATATTTAATTATTTTTTTAACGACAAAGAAAACATGTGGCATCTGAGTCAACACTCACTCCATCTCCCCTATCCCCAAATCCATGGCATGGAAGCTCTATTGTAGACCAAGAATATGTGGACTTCCTCACACCTTCCTTGTGGTCTGAGACTACAATTTCATGCTTGAAGTCTAGGCTGCTGCTGGCCTCTCTCATTCATGATCCCTGATCTAAGGTTGCAGAAGTTCTGTTCCAGTCAGGCAGTATTGACAGAGGTGGGTCTCTTCCATCCAGTGATTGCTAATAAAAGTAATCCCTGCACAAGTTCACTCATAGGGTTACATACCATAAAGTATAAGCAAAAAATCTGCCATTGTCTTCCCTTCAGTGCCAATTTGTAGAGTTGTTTTATCATATTGTGAAAAGCGTGTCTACCTTCAAGGGACAGTATAATATTGCAGAGGTTCTGCCCAGAGGGGAAGGAAAGTCCTAAGGGTTAACAGTTTCACAGATGTGTTTGAGAGGACTGAGTTTATTTGGAAGACAGAGAAGAAATCCATGCCTACGGATATGTTTGAAAACAATGTAGATCTTTGTATAGATTAATTCAGAGGAGACTGAAGCCTTGATACAAATAAAGAAGCAGAACAACCAGAAATTTAACAGAGATCCAGGAAAAGAAGGGCTTTCTGGGACCAAAGAGAACTGTGGAGGTCAGAAGTCTGTGTGCATAGGGTTGACTGCACTGACTCAAGAGCAATCAGAGAAAGAAAAGGGTCAGAGTTGAAAGCATTCTCCAAACTGCACACAGACCCGTCATCACAGTCTGAAGCCACACTGGCACAAAGGTCTTAAAACACGACCTCTGACCAAGCAGTGATTAAACAATAAGCCACCTTAACCTAGGAGTCATTCATTCTAGGAAACCAAGAAAACTTCCTACCAGTTTGAAAGGCTGTATGAATGCCAAAGGCTGAGTGCTTTTTAGTAGCAAGTAGAGAGACTCTCCACAATATTTGTCCATAGCTGAATATGGAATAAAAAATATAAATTTTCTAAACTTTGATCTCAGCCTCCAAGCTACGCCCACCCTGCACACACAAACTTGCACAGCACAAAAGGGCTAAAAATGTAACATGCCAAAGAAGTTTATTTTAATCTTTGATGAATAAATAGTTTATACTCAAGGTCAACTAAAAATGCTAAATTAATGACAAATATCTGGGGATAACAACATAATCATCACACTTCAAAAAAAAAATGTACTTTTTCAGCCAGGTCATCTAGATGATGCAATAACAAAGATTTGAGTGCAATTAGTATTTACATTTTTGTTTTCTGTGTGTGCTTATGTATATATACATAAAATGCTTTGTAAAGAAATAAATAAAAATAGTACTTAAAGGTCTGAATAAGGTTCAACAACAATGTGTCACTAAATGTAAAACATAATGTGTATAAATTATGAAAAAAAATGCAAACAGAAGAAATTCTCATATTGAAAAACTGATAACTTATATGAAAGTTTCACTGGAAAGGATGAACCACAAATTTGTGCAAAAGAAAACAAGAATTAGGAAACGTGAAGATAGAGCAATTAGAGATGATGCATTCTGTGGAACAGATAAAACAAAAGAATGAAGGAAAATGAGGGGCCTGAGAAAAATATTGTTAAACACTCTTAGGCACAATAACATAGCTGTAATGATCATGTGAAAATGGGATAGAGAAAAAGAATAGAATGATGAAAGGATACAAAGAAATTTAAAAGAATAATGATTGAAAACTTACAAATGTGAAGAAAAACATTTCTGAAAATGGTAAGAGAAAAAAACAACTCATTCTTTAAAAGGAAATGTTGCTCTGGAGTAGATATCTTCTATACCAGCCTTTCAAAGTGCATATAACTGTCCCCCAAATTGGAAATAGGCTAACCTCATGAAAAGACATACCTAGACACTGCATCATGGTCAAAATTTTGAAAATAGCAATAGAAAAATGACTCATTCTTTAAAAAACATCATCTTTTTGATGAATAGCAGACTTCCCATCAGAAGCAATGAAGGGGGAAAGACAGTGGGATAATATTTAGATAATATTTATAAAGTGATAAAAGTTAAAACATTTTCATTCAAAAAGGATACATTCAGCTAAGCAGTGTTCTACAAATCAAACTGAAACAGCTGTTCTAAGATAAATAAAAAGCCTCTCAAAAATATATTGCTAGAAAATCTCCCTTGCTATAAATACTGTATGTGGTTCTTCATGGTAAAAGTAAATGACTCCAGAATTTTATGTGAAAGAAAGAGTAACTGTAAAGAAAGTTATGAGGTACTGCACAAGAAGTTATGATTTTATGTTCCTTACTCTTCTTTTCATGATTTATAAAGTAAATTCATAAAACATACTTATTTTGGTGTATATATGGCAGGTTAGTCCAAAAGCTTTCAGAAATGAAGTACATTTGATAATAGCAACACAAAGAATGAGAGGATGAACAAAACATTACAGAACTGAGAAAATAACAGTAAAGGGTAACTAAAATGCATAGAAAGAAAATAAAGAACTAGAAAGAATAAGTGAATAGAAACAAAAATGTTAATATAGCAAAGCCTATAAATGTATATTTCTACTTTCTTTTTTAAAAAATTTTTATTTGTTTTAATTAGTTATACATGACAGTAGAATGTACTTATATACTTTTATATATCATACATAAATGGGATATAATTTCTCATTTTTCTGAGTGTACATATTGTAGAATCACATTGGTCATACAGTCACATACATACATAAAATAATAATGTCTGTTTCATTCTACTATCTTTCTTATCCCCATATCCCCTGCCTTCCCCTCCTTTCATTTCCCTCTACCTAATATAAGGTTCTTCTAACTACTTTCTACCCATAGCAAAGTTTGTTCAGTTTGTGGAAAATGTAGATAGAATAGCTTAATAGTGATAGCAGTTGAAAATAAGGGGAGGAAATATTGTTCTGGAGTAGATAACTTGTATATTCCACCAGAACTAAGCCATGCCCAGAGAGCTATGCTGGTGAATTTCAACAGACATTGAATTAATATGCTTTATTAACAAATTGTTCTAAAAGTAGAAGAGGAGGGAATATTTGTCATTTACTTTGTTGAGGCCAGTATTATGCTGACAATAAATGAGATGAAAAAATTATAAGAAAATTATAGATTATCTATAATGAATATGGACATGAAGACCCCCAAGAGTATATGCTTAGCATACACAAGACCCTTGGGTCCACCACAGCACCTAACAACAACAAAGCAAACAAAATTTCTCAACAAATATTAGTAAATCCGATCTGGCAACATGTAAAAAAATATTACATACTATGAAAAATTTTCATTTACCCCATAAATACAAGGCTTAATTAACATTTGAAAAGCAATCAATATAATAAAAAGATTTTAAAAATAATGAAACCACATGATCACTTCATAAACTCAGAAGTATTTGAAAATATGAAATAACCTTCTATGATAAAAATGTTTAGAAAACTAGGAATAAAATGTTTTTTAAACATCTGTAAAAGAGTAGCTATGAAAACCTCAAGGGTAATATCACATAGGGGTAAAAGTCTGCATGTTTTCCCCTAAACTCTGTCAACTGGCAAGTAATTCTAATTTTTTTTCCTACTTAATGTTGTAGCAGAGGTTTTAGTTAGGGTAGTTGAGAAAATAAAATACAAGATATTTTTATATCTTTCCAATATTTGTATCAGAATTAAGTTTTAAAACTACCTCTTTCTTTCTTTAAGGCATGTTTTTAGGTGCAGAATCTCCTAAGGAATCCAGTAAAAATAGTGCTGAAACTAATAAATTCAAAACTATTAAATGAGATCAATACTTCAAAATTAACTGTAATTTCATATATAATAAGTAACAACCAAATAAAATTAATTAAATATGCAATATATCCAAAAGAAGATGATACTTAGTTATGATTTTATAAAATAAGTATAAGAATTAAACATTTAAAATGAAAAGAGTTGATAAAAGAAATTAAAGATCTTATAAAGTTGGAAGACATCACATTTTCATAGATTGGAAGACAATATTCTTAAGATTTTTGTACTTACTTAATTGACCTACAGAAGCAACACAATATCTACCAAAATCTCAGACAATTTTTTTGCAGGAATTGATAAACTAATTCTGAAATGCATATGAAAATACAAAGGATCCATCATAGACCAAACAAAAATCTAGAAAAAGAATGAAAAGGGTAGACCCGTATCTCCCAATATAAAAAAAAAAAAAAAATTATTATAAAGTTAAAAAAATAATCAAATTAGTGTGGTTTGGAATAAGCATACCTTTATAAGTCAATGGTCTATAAAATATAAATTAAGCTTATAGTAGTGAACTGTTAAACATGTAATCAAGTGAGTTTGACAAGAATGCCAAGATAATTCATTGGGAAAGAGAAATCTCTCCGATAAATGGTGCCAGGATTCTGTATTTCCATATTCAAAAGTTTCAAATTGTACTCCAACTTCACTCCAAATGCAAAAATTTATTTTTTCCAAATTAAACCATAGACCAAGTATAATAACTGAAAAATATAAAATGGTTAAAATAAAATATTGGAATAAATAGTCAAAACCTTGGACTGGCAGTGCTTTCTTAGATGATGCAAAAAGCTCAAAGGACAAAAGAAAAAAAAATGGATTTTATCAAAATTAAATCAGATTTTGTACTAAAATAATATCTTAAGGAAAGTGAAAAAGAATCCACAGAATCAGATAAAAATTTGCAAATCTTATTTTTGTAAAGAAATCTGGAATATATAACAATGTTTAAAATCCGGTATTAAAAGACATTACCATTTAAAATGTGCAAAAGATCTGAATAGACATTTAACAAGTTATACAAATGGCTAATAAACACATGAGATGATGCTCTGCATCATTAGCCATTGGGCAAATTTAAATCAAAAGCACAATTATGTACTTCTTCAAAGCAGTTAAGTTTTCTATAATTAAGACAAAGATAACAAGTGTGTTTAAGGATGTGAAGAAATTGAAAACTTCATGCATCCATAGTGAACATGTAAACTATGTCACCTGCTTTGGAAAAGTTTGTCAGTGGAAAGTATAAGCACCATATGACTCAGTAATTCCACTTCTAGTTTTAGACCCAAGGCAATCTATTAAGGTTCTATAGGGGAAGAAATCAAATATAAAAATAGACTCTACTGTCATGTATAACTAAAAAGAACTGAAAACATTTAAAAAGAAAGAAAATAAGAAATATATAGGCATATTTATAAAAGGGATAGATTTATTTACATGATCAGAAGATGAACAGGTCCATAATGGTCTTCCAAGAGTTAGAGAGTCCAGTAGGTGCTCAGTCCAAGAAGCTGGAGCCTCAGAACAAGATGTACTGATGATGCAGCCCAGCCTGAGACTGAACGCAGGCCTGGAAATTCCCTGGAGATTTCCCCATGAAAGTTAATATTGGGAGAGTGAGGAAGCTGGAATCTGATGTCTCCTGCAATGGCAAGTGCAATAAATACACTGCTGTAGAATAGAACTTGTATTCTCTCTGAATTCTTCCTTCCTCTGCTTCTTATACCATCTGGGCTGTAGCCATTTATTAGACAAAGTTACCCATGCTCAGGGTGGGTCTTCCCCCTCAGTTCAACCCACATGTACGTCATCTCTGGAAATACCCTCATTGACATACCCAGTAGTCTCTTCATACTAGGTATTTTCACTACTTAATACTAGGTATTTCTCAGTCCAATCATGTTGAAAATACAGATTAACCACCAAAAATTTATATAGATATACAAATATAGACATATACACACATATATATTCATACATACATATAGAAATTATACACATATATGCAAATATTATATATGAATGGCACAGCATCATTGTTAGTTGAAGCCAAATAGTGGAAACAACCCAAATGTCCCTCAGTTGATGAACGGATAAAGAAAATGAACTATATTCATACAGTGAAAAGTTATTCAGAAATAAATAGTGGATGATATACCTGGCACAACATGAGTGGTCCTTGAAATCGTTATATATACTATGTCATAGAAGCTAGTTACAAAATACAACACATTGTATAATTCCTTTTATGTGAAATGTCTTGAATAGGGAAAATTATAGAGAAATTAAATAGATTAGTGATCACTTAGGGTAGAAGTGGTGATGAATAAGAGAAAAAGGAAGATTGATTGTGAATGGGCCCAAAGTTTCCTCAAAGGGACTTAAAATGCACTCAATTGTATTTTGGGAATGGTTGAATAATCTTGCATGTATGCCAGAAATACTGAATTGTGTATTTTAAATTATGAATTATATGATATGTAAGTTATATCCCTCTTTTTTCTTTCCTCACTAGGGTAAAATATTTGCATTTTAAACGTGTTCTATTTAATCACCATAATGTGAAGATTTAATTTATTTTTTCCATAGTTCATAATTCCTGTATCTGATACAGATGGTTTCATATTTTTATTTTATCACATATTTCAAAGGAATTAACTTCTAAAATTTGATTCAAAAGCCTAGAGAAGAAGTAGTAAGCATGTTATCTTACTATAAAATTTAAGAAGGTTTGAACTAGGATAAGGGTGATTTCACATTTTCAATTATATGTGAGGAATGTGAGCACCTGTGAGATAGACTCACAATTTGCTGTGATGGAGAGGATTTTCTGCAAAAGCTCCAAGCACCTGAAAAAAGTGCCTGGACCCAAAGCATTTTCTTATTCATTGTCCATAAAATAATCCAAGAATGAATCCTTTAAATTTTGTTGTTAGTACAACTATACAAAGTAGATAAACGGACTTAGGGGCTGGAGTTGTGGCTCAACAGTAGAGTGCTTGCCTAGCACTCATGAGGCCCTGAGTTTGATCCTCATTACCACATTAAATAAATAAAACAAAGATATTGTGTCCCACTACAACGAAAAAATAAATATTAAAAATTGACTGAATTATTAAATAGAAAATATTTATTATCAGTAGAAAATTTTATCCAAGTGATTTTAAGTTTTTGTTAATTTGTGTTAAGCTGGTATTTATTTAAAATAATAATAAAAACAAAACCTTAGCTACTTATATGATGACCTCTTTTATTTGTTTTAATTAGTTATACCTGACAGTAGACTACATTTATGCACTTTGATATATCATAAATAAATGGGGTATAATTTTTCATTTTTCTGATTGTGCATGTTGTGGAATCACATCGGTCATGCAGTCATACATGTACGTAAGGTAATAATGTCTTTTCATTCTACTATCTTTCCTATCCCCAATCCCCTCCCTTTCCTTCACTCTCCTCTAGCTAATCTAAAGTAACTCTATTTTTCCCTAGCACCCACCTCCTTTTATTGTAAATTAGCATCTGCATATCAGAGAAAATATTTGGCCTTTGTTTTTTTATTTTTATTTTGCTTATCATCAGAATGGCAATCATCAAGAATACAGGCAACAATAAATGTTGGCAAGGATGTGGGGGAAAAGGTACACTCATACATTGCTGGTGGGACTGCAAATTTGTGCCACCACTATGGAAACCAGTATGGAGATTCCTCAGAAAACTCAGAATGGAACCACCCTTTGACCCAGCTATCCCAATCCTCCATTTATATATGGAATATTACTCAGCTTTAAAGAAGAATGAAATTATGGCAATTGCCAAGTGGATGGAGTTAGAGAATTTAATGTGAAGCAAAATATATGATGAATTCTGAAGAAAATATTCTACCATCAGCAAACATAACATAAATTTAGCCATATGATAAGACAACTATCAGTCTAACTAATCTGAGAAGAAATCATAGGTGAACAAAGTTTAGGAATTATCAGATCACCTTCTAGCACCAATTGTTCAGTATTTTTATTGCATTATTGAGCATTTACTAAACTGGTGAAGTCCAAAATCTTGCTTTTCATGTAATCAAAAGACAGTCATGATTTGTGAGAAATTATTTACATTTTTTTCTTGCTGCTTCTTCCAATTAAGTAAACAATACTGAATAGTGACCAATATCAGATGCGTTTTTAATAATTTATTGGTCATGATATGGAGGAAAATAGTGACTAAACATTTTAAGGAGAAACCAAAGAAATATTCAGAGCGTAAAGTGACTGTAATTTCCCTTTTTAGTACACTAGTGTACGTGTTTAAATTTCTGAAACAATTTTATTTGCATAGAGGCAAAAAGGAAAAGTAATAGCTAAAGACTTACTTGAACATAAGTTAGGACCATGCCTCGCTTCAGCAGCCCACTCCAGGGATACTTAAGCATGGAACAGACAGGAGGTATCGACATCAGTGGTGAAAATGGAACCAATATTTTTTATACTTTTGGGAAGAATTTATGCCGATACAAGGGTCATAACTGACAGCCTCCTTAGAGGATCAAAAATGTATACACCAAGTTGCACAGATGGGGAAGGTAGGACAAAAGTCTTAAAGCAGAAAGTCTGGTCGAAGCTTTTGTCCTAAACAAGAAAAGACAGATCTGCTTTGGGAACTGACTGGGACTTGCTGCTCTTGTGCCTCACTCAGGTGGACATCCATGATAATGGCCCTCACCACCCACCCACCCACCTTATTCCCTTCCCCCCCAGACAAAAGACTAGAAGCAAATTCTCTAGAGAAAGTGAGCCAGAAACACCCAGCTAATTAGTTGCAGTAGAATTTAGGGATCAGATTGTAAATTGGGGGATTCAGAGAGGTTGTCCATCTATATAGAAGGACCTACAGTCTCCTATCTCCCCAGAGTACTTTCAAAATGCACTGAAAACTATAGCAAATCCTCAAGAGAAACACATGTGCACACATAGCACTCTCAGCTATGTGAGATCTTTGAAGATATTATCAACATCCATTGTCAAGGACAATACTTGACAACTCTATAAGAGACCATAAAACATCCCTCTGAGCCCAGTAAACCACTAAAATTTTAAGCAGTTAGCTGTGCAGTAAAAGATAATGGATGTAAGTCAAAAAATCATATTCACTCTCATAGGATTATACTTGCTTCTCAACTATTCTATAACAACAATAATCCTATCATTTACTTATACAATATCATTGTTTCAAATACTACATCTACGTTTTTTGTAATAATATATGTTACATAAGTGGAATAAGAGACTAGCTGTTCATGTTCCTTTTCTCTATATATGTTTATTTCAACAATGCTTTGGTATAAACATAAAGAAGAATGTATACTTTAGACACTTTCTGTAGTAAATGATAGATGGGGTACATTGGAGATTTTGACACACTCATCTTTACATTTCTTCTGACTGCTCACACAATCATAACACAGATGTAATCACCATTTTGACTATGCTCAGGAATAAACTTAGATTAATCCAGACTCAAATGTTCTGATGGTTTTAGTGAACTACTGTGGGGGAAAAAAAAAAAAAAACTCCAACCATAACGCTGTGATGCTGGTAGGATTTCCCCTTCTTCTACTGTTTTCTCTGTGCTTTCCACTATACAAAGTCTAATCTGGGACAGAAAAGATCCATTCTTTATAGGACATATCAGGGCACATACAGGATTGCCTGGAGCCCTTAGTTTGGGCAATGATTTAGCAGATAAAACTACACATGACATACATATTTTCTCTACACTAGAAGAAGCTATAAATTTTCATAAAAAGTTCCATGTCAATGCTAATACTTTACAAAAGCATTTTAAAATAACTAAGGAACAAGCTAGACAAATAATAAAACAATGTCAAAATTGTGTGACCTTTTTACCACAAGTTAATCTTGGAGTCAATCCTAGAGGATTGATACCTAACCATATTTGGCAGATGGACGTCACACACTTGCCAGAATTTGGAAAATTAAAATATTTGCATGTTACAGTTGATACTTCTTCTGGATTTTTGATGGGCTCCCTTCATGCCGGAGAAAAAACTAAAGATGTTATAGCTCATTGCTTACAAAATTTTGCCACTGTGGGTGTTCCAAAACAGTTAAAAACAGATAATGCCCCTGGTTATACTTCTACCTCTTTTAAACAATTTTGCTCAACATTTGGCATTACTCATATAACAGGAATCCCATACAATCCACAGGGACAAGGCATAGTTGAAAGAGCTCATCAAACTATTAAAATGTACTTATTAAAGCAAAAAGAAGGAATTGGGAAGGGGTATATATTCCCCAAAGATAAACTTAAAATAACCCTTTTTACTCTAAACTTTTTAAATTTGGATTCATCAGGACTTAGTGCTGCGGAAAGGCATATGTGTCCAAAAAATGTACATAAGCCCAAGGTACTTTGGAAGGATATTCTAACAGGACAATGGAAAGGTCCTGACCCAGTAATTGTCTGGAGTCGGGGGTCTGTTTGTGTGTTTCCACAGGGAGAACAGCAGCCGATTTGGATTCCAGAGAGATTAACCAAGGTCCTGACCCAGTGATTGTCTGGAGTCGGGGGTCTGTTTATGTGTTTCCACAGGGAGAACAGCAGCCGATTTGGATTCCAGAAAGATTAACTAAAGCGATTTCTACAGACCAAAAAGAAGATGATTTGGCTCAAATCCATAACAACTGATATCCAAAACTCCAGTTTGGCTATTCTTACATCTGCAACAGAACCAGGATGCTTTTTTCAATATCTATTTTATTATTGCCCTTTGCCATATCATGAAGTTCTATTTTGTTTTTTGAGCTCATACAGACCTAGGTTAATGTTTTGCTGATCAGTTCTATTTTTTGACTATAGAGTTTTTAAACATTGCAATGGAGATTTCACCTGTAAAAAGTTATAAGGCCTTTACTATAATGTTATGTGTTGTATGTATTATATTATGTGTGCACACTTGTGTTTTGTGTTATATGTTTGAATGTATGTATGTCCATATATCATATATGATGAGCGCTCATGATAAAATGGATCCAAATATTTTTTTTTAATTCACGTGATTTAAATGGTTTAATTTAATTGGGTAAACAGCTGTTAAAGATTGTTTTAATATGTGAACACAAAAGAAGGTTAACAGATCTGTTTGTTTACTTTCACCTTTCCTTTTCATTATATTTAATAATTCTCTTAAAGATAATGTAAATTGTTAAGAAAATTGTTTTCTTTTAGTGCCTTCTGTAATGTTACATAATTTTTTCTTTAGCCATTATTGCCAGAATTCCTATCTTCATCCCAGTGCTGGTGAAGTCAAAGATAAAACCAATCTACAGCTTCTACAATAGCCATCACTGAACTGCTTGCAGAACTTGCCTGGACACATTGTGAGCTCACCTGTATGCATTGTGAACTATCTGTTGGTGCAGCGACTTGTGGTAGTGTTGGGGTATTTTTGCTGATGATGTCATCGGTGGTACAATTTTTCCAAAAGGAGCCGTCAATTGGCTTGGTGTATCTTCCTCCCTTCTGCTTGTCATGATCGTCCAGCTAAAATTTGGGGGCCAACAGAGGTGAGGCAAAGAACCTCACCCCCCCGCTGGTACAAAGACCTCTCCACAGGTGTGGCTGTATATTGGACCAGTAGTCAATGACGGGTAAGATCCAATTGCAATGGTACCAACCTAACAGGTAAGGACCATATGTACTATTGGACAACCTAAGGCAGGCACGGTCCCTAAGCCACATGCTTGTTGTTTAAACAGAGAGGGGGAGATGTTGAGAGCCACAGCCGAAGGGGCCCCAGCAAACTTCCAGCTGCCGGCTGATGATTGGCTCACAGCGGCCCCAGCAACATCTAGCTGATTGGCTCCTCTGCAGTGATGCTCATTGGGCTGTTTCCCTGCCCTTTCAGACCACGGAGCTGCTCATTGGGGGACTTTTTTGGCTCCGCCCACATGACCCAGCCAATCAGCCTCAAGAGCAGGAGGATTGTGGGAGGTGGAGAGAAGCTTTGGGGGAGAGAGAGGCTTGTGGAAAGCCGGTGGTGGCAGTTGAGGCTCTGAGGGTTTTTCCTGAGAAGCTGTTTTGTTTGGCATGTGTGGTTCTAAAAATAAAGTTAGTTTCTTTTGACAAGTGGCTCCTGATTGTGCCCAGCCAGACTGCGGCACCATAATATCTTCTAGTGACAGTAAAAAAAATCAATGGAAAACTTCCATTAGATTTAGCAAATATTTATTGAGAATATATGTTTGTTCTAGGATTCTAAATGAAATTTAAAAGTGAATGAGAACCATGTTTATATTTTGAAAATTTTCAATATATAGCTTAAGATTTCCAGTGGTATCAAGCCATCAGCATCTTTCCATAGATGCTCAGAAATCCATATAGCCAGAACATTCTTCTCCTCTAAAGATTCAAAAAATACAATTGATGATGTTTTCACATCTCCTTTTAAGCACTTTTACACATTTAAATTTCACCAACCAGCGCAGAAAGCATGTCAGGATCACACTTCTTGATGTGAAACAACATTCAAGGATGAAGGAAATAGATGCCCATTATGCAGAAACTAACTTTCCTTTATGCAAAACCACTTTGAATATTGACATGGAGGTTCAAAACAAGATAAGTAAAAACTATGAAGGCTGCAAGAACAGTCAGCAATTCAGATGTGCAGGGGGGAAATTGGATATGATTATTATTGCATAACTCTAATGTACAGATGCTTTCTTGGCAATCAGCCTGGGACGGACAGTCAATGGGATATGAGTCATCCCCAGATGATGTATTATTTGGCCAAACATACACAAGAGTAATTGCTAGAACTTAACCTAGTCTCAGTTCCATTATTTTTCCCCAGGAGAATCCTGGCAGACTCCCCAACATTTTCTGTAGCAGTCAGCAGAGTTAATGACTGAAATCACCATGAAAGTCACCTTGAGTCTGTAGTACATCTGCTCCCCATACCACCACTTTTCCTCCTGGACTTTGCTGAAATTCCCTGGCACCACCACGCCATCTCAGCGTCTCATTTACTTGAGGAAGTTTCTGCATACTCTATTCTAGGGATGGAGCCTCTCCACTCCCAGAAGAGCAAATCCACCCTATGAATTCTTCACTTTCTTGGGAAGGGGAATGTAACTAAAAAGTTTCTTTTTGTCTAGGAAGAAACTTATTTTTAGTTTCTCTTCCTTTCCAGGTTAAGTCTGTATTTTTGAGTGTTGGAACAAGGTCAGTTTCTCTTTCTCTCTCTTCCTTCTGTCCTCTGTCTCTATCCCTCTGTATACTTATCTCTATCTCTTATTTCTGTCTCTGCTTATCAATAGCTGTCTCTCTTTATAAGTCTCTAGATCTACCATGGGATTCCTCTATCCCACATGGC
Organism: Marmota marmota marmota; assembly: GCF_001458135.2. Taxonomy (NCBI): domain Eukaryota; kingdom Metazoa; phylum Chordata; class Mammalia; order Rodentia; family Sciuridae; genus Marmota; species Marmota marmota. The sequence continues at coordinate 22,251,449 of NW_026000108.1, read as the reverse complement.
ACTTTCCCCCCTGGCTTGCTTTCTTTCATCTTTCTCATATGTTATACACATGAGCATTTGCTTATTTTTGCAGACTTTTAAAGCAAACACCAGGCTGTGTACTTTCCACATACATTAGACTCAGTATACACAAAAATATTGCTGTAATGTTTGTAGAAATATGTTGGGGAGAATCTTTAATGTCTGAAATAAAGCATTGAACCGCTATATAATGTAATTCTTAGTTCATGTTAAGGAATTAAAAATCTGGTAGGGAAGAAAAATACATAGTTTATGAAAAGTTGTCAAAGTCATCAGTGGTTTGAGTCAATGTCTTTAAAAATTTTAGACAATGCGAAGTTAGTTTGGGCTAAGTAATACTGAGCCATCAGTATATCCTGTATCAAATCTTTAAGAAGTGGTAGAATCTCATAGAGAAGAGAGCACTGAAATAAGGGGGCATGGCTGGATTGAGGGTGAAGTTCCCACCAAAGGGGTAGTAGCAGAAGAGAGGGAGATGGACCACTTTTCATGGGACACAGAGCAGGGCACTTTGTAGAGGGCGGTGCCAACTAATATTTTTATACATCTGACTCTTCTCGGCCTTATTTGTAAAATATAGGTAATAGCTGAAGTATTACTTATCTAACATCTATTGAGCTTCATTATTATCATAAGTCCTACTAAATATTTTAGAATATTAGTAATATAATCTGTATTAAATTGTCATTGTTATTTTGTGAATTTTTCATAGTATGATGTTGGAAGGAGAATGACCTGACTACTAGGCACACTGTTTTAAGGCAGACAATTTATGAATCATGTCTCTTATTGCTTTTCACTTTCTCTTCTGTGTAAATCTTCTGTGTAACACACATAGAACAGATTATTCCATCCAGCTATCTACTGTCTGAGCAAAGTCTGATGTGAATTTTGAAGGGCCAAATAGAGAATACTTCTATGGGGTCTACTCAATAACTTGTTATTTTTTAATCCTTATCTAGAATCCTCAATTTCTTCTTTATCACCAATTTCTTTTAATTTGATTACCCCCATTGCATCACATTACGGAGAAATTATAACATTGTGTTTCAATAAATTTATGTGATATAAATTTAAGCAAGCTGGAAAAGTGTTAGGCCACCACTCTTCCTCCTTTTTACTTGTCTCATCCTGATACACAGAGAATCATTCTTTCTCAATTTAAATATTAGAAAGATAAACCGGATTACAAAGTCAAAAATCTTACCTGAAGCTGAACTAATTGTGGAAACTATTTTTATTATTTAAAAAAAAATCTTTCCTTTTAGATTACCTTAGCCCAATTACTGTAACATGCTGAGAGCCACAGCTGAGTCAGAATGGCCCCTGGCATTTTGCCAATAGTATTGATTGACAGGGAGGCATTAGTATCCACCTAGGCTGCTACTTTACAGTTTTCACCCAACTTTGGAGTTCTCATGGGGCTTCCCGGGGGTTCCTGGAGAGTTCCCATTGGTTGGGGAAGTGCAGGAGGAGGGATTTCCAGAGGATGTTTCCGGCTGCTGGTTCCTGGAGGAGCTGCATGGGGTTCGATATAGAATTCCCTGGGAGTGTGTGTGAAGTGTTTTGGTGGAGTTCAAAAATAAAGTTTGTTCCTGCTTCAGTGGCTCGTGGTTTGTGCCCAGCCAGACTGCGGCAGTAACATAGCTGAACTATTGGCATTTGAGATCCCAGCAATGAAGACTGGTTTTACTATAGCTTCTAAGTGACTCTCAGTAACTCTTTGGAGACAGTTCTTTATGATAATGTTTTTCAAGTATGATTAGTAAGGAACATTTTTCTGAGAAACAATACTTGAAAAAATATTGGGAACAGAGAACTAATCTGTTTTCTTTTGTTCTCATGATAAATATTCAGAAGTGAATTAAAATCTCACTGATCTAATGTCACTATTGTGGCCATTTTTGACGACCTTAGCACATTAGATGTCTGGGATAATAGCAAAAGGCATATTATTTCAAAATGATGTCAAAATGAATGTGTTTCTAAAAGTAAAATTATTAATTTGAATAAAAATTTCTGTTTCTAGAGTGATTCCAAAATTTTCAGTGAAAATGGAAAATTATTCTAAATGGGGGTATCTCAATCCCATGACTATTTCCAGTTGGACTTGGACAATGCTTTGTGTTGAGGGAGTGTTTTCTTCATTGTATGAAGTTTAAAAACATCCCTCATTTCTACTCACTAGAAGTCATTGCATTCCCTCTGTAATGATAAGCAAAAATATCTTCAGACCCTGTCAAATATCCCTTGGGGGGAAAATGCCCCTTTTAAAGAGTCATCAATCCAAATATGAGTAAGATACCAAAACTGAAAAGAACTATTCTAAATGATACTCATCATTTATTGGACATCAATAAATGATTGATGTTAGGCCATTCTGTGTTCTAGGCATTTTATATAAAATAACTATCATGTGGAAAATGACCTTGATAGAATGTGACTTTCTTACAAGCTATCCTGAAGGAACAGAACAGCCTTATAGATCAAATTAAAATGTTCAAATTATATGTTTAATTAATTCAATGTAAAAAGCTAGCAAGAGACAGGGAAAAAAAGATGGAATATGGTAATAGCTTTGATATAGGGTCCAAGCATGTTTGACTGAATCCATGTTAGGCAAATTGCTTATGTGCTGTCTTTCTTTCTGCCATATCCCAACTTGCTCTAGTGATGTCATAGATTACAGGGTGAAGGGTGAGGTTTGAGTAAGAGAGAACGCACATGGCTACAATTGATTGCTAGTGAACTGTGGGTTTATCCTGCATTTTTTGAGCACAATATATTTGTGGCCATAATGAAATTTTACTGGATATTATCAATAGGTGGCCCATTTAAGAATAACAAACTAGCAGCCCAAACTGGCATCATCAAACTATTCAATTTCTTCCTTTATAAATGTATCACACATGTTTGTTCCATCATAACTTTAATTCTCTTTTTAGTATGTCTCACCAACTGATAATTTACTTACTATTTTGTCTCCTCACAATGTGCTTGAATTTTTTCGTTACCTAAATCCTTTAATGCATTGGATGAATTTATTGTATTTTAAGGTATCGCCCTACCATTGATGCTTAATATTTTCTATGAATTTTATTTACTTGGTAAATTGTCTTTTTTTAAAATAAAACCAATGTTAAAAATAGGAAACCTGTATTCTAATTCCAAAAATAACTAATTTTAGCAAAAAAAAATTAGTTTAAGTCACTTTGCTTAAAGTTATACAAATGGTAAATTTTTTAAAGAAAGATTCAAATCATCTGTATATAAATAAATATATTTTTTATGCTGTGTTTCTCTTTGTATATGTGCTTCTGTCCACTCAACCAAAAAACTTTTGTGAGTAATAATCTTTAAAATGAATCATATATATATATATATATATATATATAGAGAGAGAGAGAGAGAGAAC
>NW_026000108.1:22221378-22246969 GCF_001458135.2 Marmota marmota marmota | reverse complement strand
ATATATATATATATATATATATATATATATATATATATATATATATATATTAATTAGCAAAAGTACTGGGAGCAAGGAAATACACAAAATAAATGAACCAATATTTCTTAGATTGAATTTTGTAATTAACACTGCCATCCTGTGTGAAGACAACATAAAGGCCATGATGATACAATTTGTTTCAGCTTCACTAAACTTGACATTAATGTGCCCCTCTGTGTTGACTAAATGTTATCTTCTTTCTGACTCTAATCCCAGAGTTCTTTTTTGAGTATTTACTTTGTTTACTTTAAAAAACTTATAATTGTAAATTCCTTCCCCTGTTGTGATATAAATACTTCTAAAAGCCTCTTGCCGGTTTTACAACACAAGTGTCTTTCTGAGACAAAGACATTTCTCTGAAATGCAAGTATCTAGGGGGTTACAGCTCTTCTTTCCCAGGTTCTGTGAGTGGTTAGGAGCCCAACTTTTTCGGCACCTGTCAATAAATTGTAAAATTGCTTCCTCTCATGAATACAAGATAATCCACTCTTTCTTTGGGTAAATTAAAGGCTGATCTAAGACCTTTTTACTTCAATCTAGCTTTAAAAAATTTCCCTACACTTTGTTCCAGCTGAGTTGAGCTCAGATTCAGTTCTGATTGATCTGCTCCTTTGCAACAGCCATGAAAAAAATAATTGGGGTTTTTAAATCTTCATATTGTCAGGAACACAAGATTATGCCAGGAGGGCAGCATTCTCACACACAGAAAATGATATGATAGATGAACAGTGCTCATTGCCTCCAACTGCTGCTGGACCAGGAAGCTGATGGAGTAGCCCCAGCTCTGGACCGCGTCTCTTTCAAGAGACACAAGATTTCAGATAGAATCTGGTGTTTGACTCAAAGAGCAATATAAGGCCTTCTAACTTCCTAAATCACTTCCCTTTTCTGGTACTGGTTCCTGAAGACTAGCTGACAGATTTTCTCCTGAGGTTTAACACAAACAAGGTGAGACTAGCTGACCAAGTTGAACGAAACAACCACCACAAAGACACACACATTGCACAGGATAGAGGAGGCCTTGGGGGACCAGCCCCTAAGCAAATCTCAGCCTAGTAGCCCAGATTTCCCATACCATGGCACACCTTATGACCTCCACCCTCCTCCAACTGCCTGCCCCTCCTAACACTGAAGGATGGGCTGCAGGCCCTGCTCTAGGTGATCTCAGTCAAGGAAACTTAGAAACATTAGCTCATCTGACTCAAAACCCAACATAGTGGTTCCAAAAGCTCAAAAATCTGAGGGAATTTATCTTTGGCCACTCAGCATCTTCATTTCCAACCTCAAGCAGGCACTCATGAAGAAGGTAACCTGCTAGATGATGGGCTTCTATGAAACCCACATGAGTCTGGCCAGGTGGAAAGTACATGCAGTTCATCTCCCAAGGCTGGCTCATCCTCTCCCACAGGTGAAACTACACCTGTATCAATGTGGAAAAGTCCAGCAATCTCCTGGGTACCACTGTGGTTTTTACCCACCTTGCTCAATATCCTGTAGCTTCCATGTAAAGAAAACATACCTGTTTTTGAGTTTCCTTTACCAATGTGTTTTGCTTTGTTCTTTCCTTTTTCATAGTACTCATGAGGTCAAAGGATGGATGTTGCCTTTGGGCTACCATACCCAAAGAATCTCCTGTCAATCACAGTAGTGGGTATACCAAATTGGCTCTTGTACAGAGTACTGATATTAAGCTTGCTCCCATTAGTGTTTAATATACAGAAGGATAGTAGGGTGAAATGTAAAATTGAACCTTAGTCTTAAGATATTTTATTTTAAAAATAGAATTAAAGCTTATTACAATCTTCTTAGGTTATATAAATGAATTTTAACTAAAACCCCAAACAGAAATAGTTTAGGATGAGAATAAGTGGTTAAAATACACACATACTCTCTCTCTCTCTCTCTCTCTCTCTCTCTCTCTCTCTCTCACACACACACACACACACACTCAAATCTTTGTTTTCTTTGCCCTTGTATCCAAACCATGTATCTTCTACTTTAATGTATCAGTTTGAAACTCTCGAAAGTGTGAAGGGCTAGGTCAAGATTATATTTACAATATGAATATATCATCGATTTTATCCAAAATATATTCTGATAGCTGTCTATAAAATATCAAAAAATGGTATTTTATATGGATGCACATATGTAGTCCTACTCATAATCCTGAATCAGTACATCTATTCAAAGCCATGATCAATGGCTGCTTAGCACTGACTTATATCCTAGACGCTAGGCAGGCTGCTAATATTTATTTAAGTCTTGGAAGATAAAATGTAATATTAGAACTCCTCCGCCTCATTAATACAGGCATATCTGAATACCAGTCACAGCATTTAGTTGGACTATTTTGTTATTTATAGTTTTACATCTAGTTTTTCCTTCAAGGATTTTTCAGTCTAGCTCCATATTTCTGCTTCACAAGTTACATAAATAAAAATTACTGGCAATAAGTGGAGAATGTCCTTGGCATCTTCTTCAATAATGGAAACATAAGACCTTTGTCAGAGAAGATTGAGGAGATGGTTGCCAAAAAAAAGTAAAAAAATAAGGCTGATATTCTCTTAGAATGCTGGAATCTCACTTATCATAAGGAAATTCATCCTCCATATCTCTATTAAGCGTTACATGCATTCATCATTGCACTGGGCACCATGAGCAAAACCGAAAAAAACAATATATAAAATAAATCTTACATTCTGTTGCTTAAAACTTTTAAGAAACATAATATATATTCTATAATTAACCTTACTCGTACAACCATAAGTTCAACATTAGTTCTAAGAAAACAGACATCCACATGCACAGAAATTTTTCTGAGAAGATGACTCTATTGCAATGTGGAGTATGTACTGGATTAAAGAAGAGATTTGTTTACAAGATGTTACCTGTAAAGAAGAATGTAGAGAAGTTCCAGAGAATAGATAATGAAAACCTGAACTAGCACACTGGCAGTAGATATGGAGTGGCAAAGCCAGATTCAAGAAATATTTATGAGGAAGGATTAATAAGTGAAAGACCGAATGTGCAAGGTGAAGAAGACATGAGGAATCAGGTTGGCTCAGAAGTTTCTATCTTGGGAAAACAAATATCTGTGATGTGTCCTGAGATAGAAGAACCAAATGACTATCCCCAAGATTCTCATGATGTGCAGGTTTTCAAGCAGTTCCGCTGTGTTTACAGGGAGAATTCATCCTCAATTATGTGAGGCAGGTTGTGTCAGTCATAGCAAAAATGGTTGCATTAGTGTCAAGTTCTCTGGTTAATTGAGTCCCAAGTATTCAATTCTGTAAATATTTCAATGAATTGACATGGATACATTAAAATAGGTCTATGTTGTGATTTGGATATAAAAAAGTTATTCCTGTGTTAATATTCCAGCTATACTTCCAGCCAACACCTATAACACAGCCTTGAAGGACCCTCAGTAACCTAGCTCCCTGTTAGCGTTAACCTCTTTCCTCCCCTTTTATAATTTCTCTTTTGCTCATTCCTCTCCTCTACACACTGTTTTGGGTGTTGAATATGCAAGGCATGCTCCTGCCTCAGGATCTTGGAACTGGCTGAGATGCTCTTCTTCACATATCTGCACAGTGAGCTCCCTCCCCTTCTTGGGTCTTCAATCACAAGTCATTTTCTCAAATGACATTTTTTGACATATTGCAGCATTTTGAGTTCAATGCAGAAATCACAAACTGATTTAAATATCAGCACAGAAAAGGAGTAAATACTCAGAAGTATGTTAGGCAAAATGTAAATGTTTTTGCGGGATTGAGGAAGAATATACTTGAGGCTATGTCTCCATAGGTCATGGTAGATACCTGCAGTTGCTGATGAATCTGAAGACTGACATTCAGGAATCATAACTACGGTTGTCCTCAGGGGAAAAAAACACAAGAAAATTGTCTTTATCTTCTTTCCTCCTTACTAAGTTTACCTAATGCTTCACATTCATAAATGTTTTTGTATACCCCAAATCTTAGTTTTTTTAAAAAAAATTAATTCATTTTAGTTAGAAGTGACAGTAGAGTATAATTTGACATACTATTCAACATGGAGTATAACATCCTATTATTGTGGTTGTACATGATATGGTGTTACACTGGTTGGATATTCATACACAAACATAGGAAAGTAATGATCAATTCATTTTAGTGTCTTTCCTATTCCCCTCCTCCTTCCCTTCCCTTCATTCCTCTTTGTCTAATCCAATGAACTTCTATTCTCATTCCCACATTATCATGGATTAGCATCCACATATCAGAGAGAAATTTTGGCCTTTGCTATTTTGGTGTTGGCTTATTTCACTTAGATAGTCTCCAGTTTCATCCATTTACCAGAAAATGCCATAATTTCATTTTTTTTTCTTTATGGCTGAGTAATATTTCATTGTCTATATATACCACATTTTCTTTATCCAATTATCTGTTGAAGGGCACCTAGGTTGGTTCCGTAGCATAGTTACTATGAATTGAGCTGCTATAAACATTGATGTGGCTGCATCACTGTAGTATGCTGATTTATAGTCCTTTGATATAGACCAAGGAATGGAATAACTGGGTCAAGTGATGGCTGAATCCCAGTTTTAAAGGTTTTTGATAAATGTACTTTTAAACTTCTCAGATACTACTATACAAAGAGACACAAAGAAAGATGAAAATGAATGTTTTGTGCCAATAGATTTAGATAGGCAGTATGTCACACTTTAAAAAATGATGTGTCCCACTAACACCACTACCAATTACACTTTTTTCTTTATTTTTTCAAAGCACTTAATAAAATTCAGATATTATATATTAATATTCATCAATTTAATTTTGTTTCTTCTTTTTTCCCCAATTAAAATTTCTGTTCCTTTTGCTTTAATTTATAATATAAGACCTGAAATAATATCTCCCAAATAATAAACATCAGGAATAGCTGTTGAATGCCCAAATGTAAATTTAAAGGCCATATTATTTCTGCCATAATACTCTGGTTCTGATATGAGAAAAAAAAAGTGTTAATGATATTAAATTTATAGGTGATTCTGAATATTACATGAAGTAATTTATATCAATAATAAAATCACTCACTAGATTAGATGTGATATATATATATATATATATATATATATGATAACATTTGAAAATTTTACTTAGTTTCCTTATTCTGTGTTCAATATACTTAAGAAGAATATATTGTACATTTCCTTTGGCACTGATACAACTAGCCTTTGGCTGGACATCTCCTTGCCCTGCAACATGTCACCTTGATCCTCTATTCATTAATCTTTACAAAAGGTACATTTTAACTTGTTGAACAGTGTCTCGTAAAATTTATTATTTCCCTTGAGATTTTTGCTACACTCTTTGTCTCTGCAGAAGATGTGGAGTATAAACTATCAATATCCCAAGAAGATGAATCTATATTTATAATAGATAAAGCCAAAGAGCTAAAACCCAGAGTCAACAGGTGGGATGGGGTATTGTATAAATTGTGACTGAGTCATAATTCAGCAAAGAGGAGTGTTAATAATATTTGCAAGTACTTGGGAAAAGAAGCAGCAGGGCAATCTTTTTTTTTTTTTTTTGCAAGCTCTGCAATACTTTGCCCAAACATTAACAGGTATTTTTAAATGTGTGCCCTATAACTACTTGACGTTTTGGTGGTGGTTGGACTATGTAGGTTGGGATAGATAAAATATAAGGGCCTTGATCTATTTTAAGCTAAATGAATAGAGGTAGAGATTAAGTCAGTCTTCGATTTATCAGTATGTTTTCTGATACTATATGAAATACCTGAATCTGGGTACTTCATAAAGAAAAGAAGTTTATTTAGCTCATACTTCTAGAGGCTCAGTGGCATGGAGCAAGCATCAGATCACTTCTGTTAAGGTTTGTAGAGTAGATGACCTTGGGATGAAAGTGTATGTAAGAGGGAGGAAACATATGATGAGAAAGCAAATCAAAAAGCCCGTGTTCCCAAACTAGGTTAATCTTTTCTGAGGGTGATGTCCTCAATGATCTGATAACTCCCACTAGGCCCTGCATATTAATTGTCCTACCACCCCCATAATATCACATCACTACCTTCAAATTATAGAAGCCAGTAAAAGATACAAAGAAAAATGGAATGCATGCAGTAGAAAAACGTGAAATGATAATTCACCCAAATTAGCCAGAAAATTATGGTAAAGATAGTGTATAACCCTGAAAACCAATAAGATTATGTAGTTCGATGGATTCACACTTTTTCCTTACTTGAAAATCTATTTTCTTCAGTCAGTTGAGTTTATTCCCAGATTTAAGCTAAGCTAATTCAGAATAGTAATATAGGGCATATTTTTCAATGACAGGATTTATATTCCCAATTCATAATACATTGGATCTGCCACAATCAACACCATTTCTTAACTTTGTATAATCAATAATTTCTTATGAATAAAAATATATTTAAATATTTAAAAAAGCAATGTCCCTTCTTTTATAGAAACAATTGACTTTGACACACTTTGACAAAATTTATGTTCCCATTACCTTCAGTGGTTTCTTCTGTAGTAATTTTAAATCAAGATAGCTTTTATATTTTGATTAAAAAGTATTTCTAAGAATTTCACTGATTTCTATATTATATTTTAAAGTATTTATGAATTAAAAACTGTTTCAAATAACTTGAAATAGCATCCATTAATTTTAGTTTTTACTTTTGTAAAACTAGAGAATAAATGCAAATTTTTAATGTGTCTTTCTATTTTGCCAATTGTATGGGTATGTACTAACTATGGTCAAATCAGCTAAATAGGAAGATGCTTTCAAGGGAAGTATTCATTATCATCTCACAACAAATCTCAAAGTAACATGAACCTGGAAAAAATCTGTTTTTATTATTATTAGAGCAAGAATGTGTTTGCCATTAGAAATAGACAAAAATTTTGAGGTTCCTGGGATGTCTAATATATACTCATGGTAGAGACAAGATGATATTTTGTAATTTTCCCAGGCTGAACTGATAAAAGATCTCCTAGGTTATTAGCTTCTAGAAGCAGTGAACACATATGTAGGGGACATCAGAAAACCTAGTCCACAGAATTCATCATGCTTCAAGTTCCAAATGCTACCTCATGAAGTGGAGCTAGAAGCAACTTGGACTTCCAAAGCTAAGTTTTTCTTTTCTCATACCTTTTGAATTTTTACATTTTATTCCCCATTAAAGATTTTCAGAGTAAATTGATGACAATTATGGTTGGTAAGAATGTTGATTTAATAATCCTACACTTTTTAGATAATTTCTGAGTCAAATATTTGGAGTCTAATTTTTGAAGAACTTAGTTACAGATTGCTCTTACTGCCCCTTCTCCATGTTCCTGACATTCCACATGCTATTAAATTTCTGATGCTACACACAAAATATTACCCCTTAGTGGCAAAACTTAGTGAAAATTATTGAGTGGGAGTAGGAAGGAGAATCTAATGTGAACTCTAGGCTGTGAGCAGTGGCTCTTGAAATTTAGTACACAACAATTACTCCTAGGATACTGCTAAAATTGATACTCCTCGGCCTCATCACCAGAAATTTTGATTCAATACCTGTGAGGGTTGAATAATCAATATTATTAAGAAGTACTATGAAGAAATATCCTTACAAAACTAGTCCAGGGATACAGTTATGAGTGGCTATTTGTCGCGACCCCTCGCCGGCAAGGGAAACACGACACAGGATTCTTCTTTCAACAGTTTATTCAGGCCTTGAGTCATGTATCATCTTCTAGCGCCTGCGCCCGACACACCCAAGCACAGCTTAATAAAGCCCCCCGCATCCCAATCCTAAGCCGCTATGTGGATCTCTCTCATAGGGTGGTAAGGGATTACGCGCCAACTCTCCATAAAAGGAGTTGTTTATCACAGGCCACAGTGGAAGCCGGCGCCATCTTCTAATGGTGGCCACGGTCTATAAGAATGGCTTACCACAGCTATTGAACAAAGTTATAAAGTTTAAAATTGCAGTGATTCAGGAGAAAGAAATTTATGCAGAATTTCAGGAAAGAAATAGTATTGACAAGTTAGTGGTAATATGGAAAAAATGTCTATTTTGTTATCTTAAATAATAATTATCTCTTACGTTTTTAAGAATATAATTTTGTGGGGAGGCTAGATGGAGGTTGCATTCTGTGTTACTCAGGAACCTTGGATTCAAGTAGTGGGAATACTGTTTCTCTGCGAGTTATTACAGGACCCCCAATATTTGCTCCCATGCAGGAAACATGGCCGCTGTGCCACACAAATCTCCAGGTCTCACATTCCACTTTTCCATGCAGGTCCTTTGGGTGCCTGAGTAAGACCACCATATTAGCACCTGCAAAGGACTCCTGGCCACCTACCCTTGTAGGAATCCTGGCCACTGCTCCCACGCAGGACACCCGCTGCTGCCCATGCACAGGAACACTGACAGCCACTCCTTTATAGACCCTATTGACTAATGTGGAGTTTCTCTGGTCCCCTCCATCTTGGAGCACTGCAGCTACTGCCACAGTGCCCTACACATGGTAGCCCGTACCTGGGGACACTGCACTGGGTCAGCCAGCCACAATACTGCATACCACAGAGCTGCATCTCTGAATACACCTCTCGAACCGCCAAGCCTTACCCAACACCATCTCTGAAAGCAGCTGCCTCCATGATGGGATAACTTCATGGTCATCTTTATTTGGGGCAATTCCCAGCTTGGAACACTGGCTGGGGATTAGATGTAATATCAAGATCCAAAGTTCCCAACTCCACACTTTCCCCAGCAGCCTCTTACCCAGCACAGTTGCCTGCAGCTACTTGGTTGGACCATAGCTTGCAAAAGCTGGTCGCAAAACCAGGCCCTGAGCTGCCCAATATAAAACAGCTCTCCAGGACAGTTGGGCAGCCCCTAGCATGCAGCCCACAAGACCTCTGGAGAGAAAGGTTCCTGATCAGAAAGTAGAAAGGGTGGAGGTGAGTGAGATAAAATTTAGAGACTAAATTTGAGACCAGGAATTACGAGGTCTACAGGCAATATAAGGAGATAAGACCAGGTGCCCACATCACAGGAGCAGGCCCTAAAGGAGATCCTTGGACCAACCCTCCCATCCTATTAACCCTCACCATCCTGACAATCCACTTATTGGTTAAAAAGAGAAGGTGGAAAAATACTCATCTCCAACAAAAACAATCCTTATATTGTCATTGGAGATTTTTTTTTCTCTCTCTCTTTATATGTCATCACATACCCAACATTTGTAAAACCAAGTACTTTTTATGAATTAAGCTACTGAGGACTGGGATGTCTGAATAGTATGCTACAGTGTATATACTATTATCTCTTCTTATTACATTTTCTACTTTTCTTAATATATATATTTGCTTGTTTTCTATTCTCTACTGTCTTCCCACTTACTTGTCTCCCTGAAATCACTTTCTCTTTCTTCTGCTGCTACTAACCAACTTCTTTAGATTACTTTTTCACACTTTCTAAAGTCTAATAATTCTATATCCTCCTCTCCTACCCTCTCAATATCTCATCCTACACCTTACCCCTGGTTCTTTGTCCACCATCAGAAACTGTAGACACTTTTGCAAACCTACTGTTTATATTGTAGATAATAATTGAATTTACCATTTCTGTATATTGTGACAAAACTGTAAATGTCTTAATAGCAGATATTTGGTTTAAGGTTGTATATTGTTTGTATTGGGATCTGTTCACATTGTTCCCCCCATCAGTAACACTATAACCTATAGGGTAAAAAATGTAACACCACAGATCCACAGTGCTAAAAGGGAAGACACAAGAACAACATGAAAAACAAGGAAAAAAGTTCCCCCGACAAAGCAAGATATTACCTTATTAGAATCTATGGCCAACACAACAGAAGAAATTACAAAGAAAGAGTTCAGGATGTATATAATTAAAATGTTCTGTGAATTAATGTATGATATAAGAGAGCAAATACAGACAGCAAAAGATCATTTCTATAAAGACTACATAAGCAAATACAAGAAACAAAAGATTACTTCAATAAGGAGATAGAGCTTCTGAGAAAAGAAAAAAAAAGCAGAAATCCTTAAAATGAAAGAGACAATAAACCAAATTAAAAAATCTATAGAAAGCATCATAAACAGATTTGATCAGTTGGAAGACATGATCTAAGACAATGGAGACAAAATATATAATTTTGAAAGGAATATTGACCACACAGTGAAGATGGTAAGAAACCATGAGCAGAGCATTCAAAAATTATGGGATAACATAAAAAGACCAAATTTAAGAATTATTGGGATAGAAGAAGGCATAGAGTTCCAAACCAAAGGAATGAACAATCTATTCAATTAAACAATATCAGAAAGTTTTTCAAACATGAAGAATGAATTGGAAATCAAATATAAGAGGCTTACAGGACACCAAATGCAAAAAACAACAACAGATCCACATGAAAGCACATTATAATAAAAATGCCCAACATACAGAATAAGGAGAGACTTTTAAAAGCCACAAGAGAAAGGAATCAGATTACATATAGGGGGAAATCAATTATAATATCTACAAAATTTTCAACCCAGACCCTGAAAGCTAGAAGATCCTGAAACAACATATACCGAGCTCTGAAAGAAAATGGATGCCAACCAAGAATCTTATATCCAGCAAAATTAAACTTTAGATTTGACGATGAAATAAAAACCTTCCTTGATAAACAGAAGTTAAATGAATTTACAACTAGAGAGCCTCCACTACAGAAGATCCTCAGCAAAATATTCCATCGGAAGGAAACAAAACAACAAAGAAATCAACAAATGGTAGTATCACACTAAAGGAAATACCAATCTCTTCAAAGGAGAAACCAATCACATTAAATACCAAACATAAACAAATATGACCAGGAGTACAAATCATGTCTCAATAATAACCCTGAATGTTAATGGCCTAAACTAACCAATCAAAAGGCATAGACTGGCAGAGTGGATTAAAAATAAAAAAAGACTCTACAATATGCTGGCTTGATGATAATCATAGGAAGACATCAACAGACTGAAGATGAAAGGTTGAGAAAAAACATACCACTCACAAGGGGAAACAAGCAGGGGTTTGCATCCCAATATCAATTAAAGTAGATTTCAAGCCAAAGTTAATCAAAAAGGATAAAGAAGGACATTTTATACTGCTCAAGGGAACCATACATCAACAAGATATAATAATTATAAATATATATGCTCCAAACAGTGGAGCATATATATTCATCAAACAAACTCTTCTAAAGCTTAAGAGGCAAATAGACCACAACACAATAATTCTGGGGTACTTTAACATTCCTCTTTCACCACTGGATAGATCTTCCAAACAAAAACTAAATAAAGAAACTATAGAACTCAATAGTACAATCAATGACTTAATCATATATAGAATATTTCATCCAGCAATGAGCAAATACACTTTCTTCTCAGCAACACATGGATACTTCTCTAAAATAGACCATATATTATGCCACAAGGCAACTAACTCTTAGCAAATACAAAAAATAGAGTTTCTACCCTGCATTCTATTAGATCATAATGGAATGAAATTATAAATCAATGCTAAAATTAAAAATAGAAGCTACTCCAATACCTAGAAACTAAATAATATGCTATTTAATGAACAGTGAGTTGCCAAAGACATCAAAGAAGAAATTAAAAAATTCCTAGAGGTAAATGAGAACACTGATACAACATATTGAAATCTCTGGGACACTATTAAAGCAGTATTAAGAAGAAAGCTTATTGCATTGAGTACATTCATTAAAAGAATTAAAAGTCGACAAATAAATGACCTAACAGTACATCTCAAAGCCCTAGAAAAAGAAGATCAAATTAATACCAAAAGAAGTAGAAGACAGGAAATAATTAAAATCAGAGTTGAAATCAATGAAATTGAAAAAAAAAGAAACAACTGAAAAATGGACAAAACAAAAAGTTGGTTTATTGAAAGAATAAATAAAATTGATAAACCATCACCCATGCTAATGAAGAGAAAGGGAGAGAAAAGTCAATTTAATAACATCTGTGATGAAGACGGGAATATTACAATAGACACTATAGAAATTCAGATTATAATTAGAAATTATTTTGAAAATTTGTACTCTAATAAAATACAAAATATCAAAGGCATTGACAAATTTGTGGAGTCATGTGATTTTTCCAAACTGAATCAGGACGATATGTACAAGTTAAACAGATCAGCTTCCAGCAATGAAATAGAAGATATCATCAGAATTCTACTAACAAAGAAAAGCCCAGGACAAGATGGATACACAGCTGAGTTCTGCAAGACATTCAAAGAAGAACTAATACCAATAATCCTCAAATTATTTCATGATATAAAAAAGAGGAACACTTCCAAACTCATTCTATAAGGCAAATATCACCCTGATTACAAAACTAGACTAAGACATATCAAAGAAAGAATATGTTGGATGAATATCTCTAATGAACATAAATGCAAAAATTCTCAATAAAATTCTGAGAAACTGAATACAAAAATCATATCAAAAATATATTGCACCATGATCAATTAGGATCACCCAGAATGCAATATTGGTTCAACATATGAAAATCAATATATGTAATTCATCACAACAATAGACTTAATGATAAGAATCATATAATCATCTCAATAGATGTAGAAAAAGCATTTCATGAAATGCAGCACTCCTTCATGTTCAAAACACTAGAAAAAGTAGGGCTATCAGAAACATATCTCAACATTGTTAAAGCTCTTTATCTAAGCACCAGGCCAATATCATTCTAAATGGAGAAAAATTGAAAACATTCCCCCTAAAAACTGGAACAAGATAGGGATGCCTTCTTTCAGCACTTCTATTTAACATGGTTCTTCAAACTAAAGTAAGAGCAATTAGACAAATGAAAGAAAGTAAAGGGATATGGTTAGTAAAAAAAAGACTCAAATTATCACTATTTGCTGACAATATTATTTCATACCTAGAAGACTCAAAAATTCCACCAGAAAACTTCTAGAACTAATAAATGAATTCAGTAATGTAGAAGGATATAAAATCAACATCTATAAATCAAAAGCATTTCTGTATATCAGTGACAAACCCTCTGAAAGAGAAATAGGGAAAACTAACTCATTTACAAGAGCCTCAAAAAAAATAAAATAATTGGGAATCAACCTAAAGAAAGAGGTGAAAGACCTCTACAATAAAAACTACAGAAAGCTAAAGAAAGAAATTAAAGAAGACCTTAGAATATGGAAAAATCATGCTTTTTCTTGGAGAAGCAGAATTAATATTATCAAAATGACTATACTACCAAAAGATCTATACAGATTTAATGCAATCCTAATCAAAATCTCAATGACATTTGTCATAGAAATAGCAAAAGCAATCATAAAATTCATCTGGAAAAATAAGTGATCCAGAATAGCCAAAGCAATCCTTAGCAAGAACAGTAAAACAAATAGCATCACTATATCATACCTTAAACTATACTACAGAGCAATAGTAACAAAAATGGCATGGTATTGGCACCAAACTAGACATGTAGACCAATGGTACAGAATAGAGCACACAGAGAAAAAGACACATAAATACAATTATCTCATATTAGACACAGGTGCCAAAAACATACATTGGAGAAACAATAGCTTGTACAACAATTGGTGCTGGGAAAACTACAAATCCATATGCAACAAGATGAAATTAAACCCCTATCTCTCACCATGCAAAAAATTCAATTCAAAGTGGATCAAGCACCTAGAAATTAAACCAGAGACTCTGCACCTAATAGAAGAAAAAGTAGGGTCAAATCTTCATCATGTCAGATTAAGCCCCAACTTCCTTATTAAGACTCGTATAGCACAAGAAATAAAATCAAGAATCAATAAATGACAATGAATTATTACTCAGAAATAAAAGAGAATAAAATCATGGCATTTGCATGTAAATGTCTGGGGTTGGGGAATATAGCACTAAATGAATTTAGCCAATCCCAAAAAACCAAATGCTGAATGTTTTGTCTGATATAAGGAGGCTGATTTATAGTGGGGTTGGGAGGGGGAGCAAGGGAGGATTAGACAATCACTAGATAGGGCACAGGGGTGGGAGGGTTATGGAGGGGGCCTGGGGGTAGGAAAGATGGTGGAATGAGATGGACATCATTACCCTAGTTACTGTATGAAGACATGAATGATGTGAATGTACTTTGTATGCAACCAGAGATTTGAAAAATTGTGCTCTATATTTGTTATATGAACCATAATGCATTCTGCTATCATGTATAACAGATTAGAATAAAACATTTAAAAAAGGAATCAATAAATGGGGTAAATTTAAACTGAAAGTTTCCTTTTCAGCAAAAGAAATAATCAGCGAGGAGAAGACAGAGCCTACAGAATGTGAGCAAATTTTTTGCCATAGACACAGATAGAGCACTAATCTCTATGGCATGTAAAGAACTCAAAAATCTTTACACCAAAAAAGCAAATAACCCAATCAATAAATAGGCCAAGGAACTGAACAGACAATTCAAGAAGATGAAATAAAATCAATCAACAAATATATGAAAAAATGTTCAACATCTCTAGTAATTAGAGAAATACAAATCAAAACTGCTCTAAGATTTCATCTCACTGCAGTCAGAATGGCAGTTATCAAGAATACAAATAACTATAAGTGTTGGCGAGGATGTGGGGGGGAAAGGCCCAATTATACATTGCTGGTGGGATTGCAAATTGGTGCAACCAATCTGGAAAGCAGTATGAAGATTCCTTGGAAAACTTGGAATGAAACCACCATTTGACTCAGCTATCCCACTCCTCAGTTTATACCCAAAGGTCTTAAAAACAAGTGTAGTAATGCAGCCACATCAATGTTTACAGCAGCACAACTCACAATAGCTAAATTGAGGAACCAACCTAGGTGCCCTTTTGTAGATGAATGGATAAAGAAACTGTGGTATATGTACACAATGGAATATTACTCAGTATTGAAAGAGAATAATATCAAGACATTAGCAGATAAATGGATGGAGTTGGAGAATATTATGCTAAGTGGAGTAAGCCAGTCCCCAAAAAATCAAAGGCCAAGTATTTTCTCTGCCATGAGGATGCTTATCCATAATGGGGAGGGAGGGGAGCATGGGAGAAATGGAGGAACTTTAGATAGGACAAAGGGGAAGGAGGGGAAGGAAAAGAGCAGAGTGTAGGAAAGATATTGGAATGAGATGAACATCATTACCCCAATTACATGTATGAAGACACGAATGGTGTGACTCTATTTTGTGTAAAACCAGAGACATAAAAAATTGTGCTCTATATGTGTACTATGAGTTAAAATGCATTCTGTCATATATATCAAATTAGAATAAATATAAAAATATCACTATGTTGAATAAAAGTCTGCATCATTATATTCATTGATGCCCGGTTCATAATTGCCAAGTTACAGAATCAACCAAGGTGTCCATCCTAGAACTATTTTGAGGATTTATTATGATAATATCCAGTATACTTCTTACATGGTTAGGTCTCAAAGAGTATTATTTCTATCTCCTTTATCACTGAGATGCTATTAAGATAAGTGTTCACTGAGAAAAATAGGAAAGATTACTTATTTTTTAGGAATATGAAAATAAATTTTTGATTTGTGTCATTTCTAGGGTTCTACTCTGTTACAACCACTTCACTAGAAAGAAATTAAATTTTGCATAGACAAACTTAATATTTTTAAACATAAGAAAATAGACTGAGAAGACAAACAACTACAGCAACAGCAAATATTACCCTATTCTTCCTCATTTTACCTCTCAGAGTAGTCCTTTTAATTTTTCTAAATATTCATTAAAGCAGTTGGAACTTGACAGTGTCCGACATCCAGTGAAAATGCATAGAGTCAGTCCCCAAATGACTAATCAACTACTCTAAGGTTCTGTGAATCTAAATGCTCTGTTCAGAGATAAATATGCTTTATAAATCACGTAATTAAGACTTGGTTTAGTTTCTGTACAAGAAAAGATGAAAAAACATAAAAATGGTTTGAGATCGATTGGAAAAAATGAAAAAAAAAATCTATCCTTGTATTACAAAACATGGTAGGACTCAAATTTTTACCTGCAGAAATAAAGTCTTATAGAACTGGAGTTGGCTTTCCTTCAGTCTCAATTTTCTGATCATGGTAACAAGTTCACTTTCTTGTTCCTCACTTATTCTTGGCCCTTGGCCCTGATTCTTCTTTGCTCCTCTAGATCCCTGAGTTTTCTTCAAGCAGTTGGTTTGACCCTCTTTTTTTTTTCAGTGGGGAATTTGGGAAATGAGCTCATATATTGCTTTCCTCTGGACTTGACCTTAGAAATTTGTTTTATTTGAAGAAGTCAAACAACACCTTCTTATTCTGGGTATTTTCGAGCTCACTTGTGGAAAGGTTTATTCCTCTTTGAAGAATTCCTGTCTCAAAGCTCTTTCAGGGCTGTGCTCAATTAAGACTCAACTCTCATTCCATCTCCAATTGTTTTTATTTCTGCCTTACTCCCTTTAGACACTGAGTGTCAATCAGTGTAATGACATTGAAGCCTTAAGAGAATAAGATAAAAATCTCACTCTTTATACTTAAATCGGGCTACTTTAGTAAGAGCATTCAATGAGACGGTTGGATGACTTTGGTCACTCTGAGAAAGTGTACAATGTACAATATTATAAACATTAATTAATCTGAACTAAAGTAAATTGGGAGTGCTCCAGGAATTAGAAACATGAATTCCTAGGAATCTTTACACTGCAATTTTTCTGTTGTTGAAAAATTTAACCAATGGGTAAATAACAAAATATCAGTTATTTTTTTTTATAGAGGAATTGAGAAAAATACTCAAAAGGATAAACAAAGTTTGATAGTAATAGCATTTAAGCTCAAATTTTCTATGTCAAGAAGCATTGAAAACCTTAAGTCTGAGGTAGCCCTGTGATGTAGGATCAACCTTCCTTCTGTGAAACAGCATGGTGTAAATATAGATTTGGGGAATTGAATACCAAAAGCTGTGGGATCCTTCATCATTTTTCTCTTGCATAGTGTCAGTAATGTGAAAGAGAATATGTCCCATTTGCCTCAAGCTAAATGGGTTTCTGAGTGATCAAGGATGAATGTGAAATTGGATGTTACTCCAGACACTTCTAGGCTGCTACAAGAGGAAATGAAAACATCTCAGAACCCTCTGCTATGTTGAAGGGAATGTGGCTGCCCCCACAAGAGACTATACCAGCTATTTGAAGAGCATGAATATATAGTAGAAAAATTGGTAAAAATATCAAATAAGAGCAGATGGGAAATTCATTAACTACTTTGATCTCACATAATACAGGATGACTCCAATATGTTCAGAGTTAAAACACAGTGAGTACTTTCAATTCTTCACCTGTTTCACTTTGTTAATACCCCCTTTTAGTGTATGTAGGGAAATGAAAATTAATAAATTTGGACTAATGTGACCTGTGGAGACTATGACTTCTGATGAAGATTCTTGTTTGTGGTGCTTTGTGAATTTCATTGATAATAGATTGTTACTTGTATATAAAAGAACAGTGGCAGAAAGAATAATGGTGCCCACATTTTATTAAGGTAACAATAATACCTTTATAGCAAAGGGATGATATATTGGTATATGGAATTAAACTTACTTCTCAGTTAAAATATCCTGGGACATTCAGGTTGGCCCATTGAAGACTAGGGGTCCTTAGAAGTGAGAGAAAGAGGTAGAAGAGAAGAGGTCAGAGTGAAAAGATGCCATAAAGACTCAGCCTGCTGTTTCTGGCCTTGAAATTAGAGGAAGGGGTAAATGGCCAAGCAACAAGGCAGCCTATAGAAACTGGCAAAGACCAGGAAACAGATTCTTCTGTAATACATCTCTCTTGATGCCTCAATTTTAGCTCAGAGCAACTCAGGTCCAAAGCAATATAAAACTATAACTTTGTATTATTTTTTTTTATTTATTTGTTCCACCAATTAATATAGCAATAAGAAGCTAATTCAGAACCAGGACCCTATCACTGATAGATTTTATTGCCACCTGTGTGAGGATGAAGATAAGTTAAGGCAAACCTAAACCTAAATCAGAAATGAATCTATGATGGGCTTGGATACCTTTCATTTTATAAAATATACCCTTTCCAAAAATTTTTTATTTAGCCTACCAACTTAGTCAGTCTATCACAACTTAATTGTGTATCCAATTATTTGCCAAAAATCTTGAGAAAAATTTTGATACAGAAATTTAAATATTATTTCCATTACCTATCTTCTTACAAATTACAATTTTTATCTTTTTCTTTCAACTATTAAAAAATGTTTTTTTAAAATAAATATACTCCAAAGTATAACAGACTTTAAAAAAAATTCATGCCTTACACCTACAAAGCACAGAACTCATTGGATGCTCTTCTGTCTGATTCCCCTTCATGCTATCATTTGATGATCCAGGCCCTTCCATCTTCTGGCTCCATCACTATGAGATTTTAAGATCCAGTTATAGGATTAGGAGGGAGAGAAAGCTCAGAATATCATGTGACAAATCTCCAGAGCCAGAGCTAAAAATGACAAAGGACTCTAGACATCCATTGGCACAAATTCAATGGTGTGATCACAACTAGCTTAAGAAAGACTAGGAAAAATAATCACCTGTAGATTCAGGAAGAGGAAACAGGATTGGGCTGCCTCTCAGTGGTCCTAAGTATGGACTTCTCTTCTGGGTTACAGTCTCTCTTCTTTCTACATGTAAAAAACACTCCCAGGTCAAGTGGAAGAGCACCATATATCTGCATTTCTTGCAAAGACCTCAAATATATCATTTGTACCAATTCTCTTTTCTATGTTTGTTATTCATTGATTCCCCAAACAAAGCAAATTGTATCTTTCCTACTATGCTCCCTGATACTGCAAAAGGTAAAAATAAAACTAGTATAAATACTCACATTTAGAGAGAAATAAAGAAAGACAATGGTGTCCATCTGTTGGTGTGACTATTCAAAATCTTTGACAGTTTTCTATGAGGAAGTTACAGCTAGAAAATATGTAAAAATACAACCTACCAGTTGATGTTCAATATCACAGGTATTGTGGAGATAAGATTGGTTACAGATGCTTTAAAATCTTTCAGAGGGGCCTAATAGAAAATCAGATATGTTTTACTTGTTTTAATTAGTTTTGTGATATCACATCTAGTACCATAAAGTCAAGAATATTCACATAAAGCAAATATCTAGGCACAAAATTTGTTAATATTATGGACAGTATATCAGGTCTTATTTGAAATCAACCAGACTAGATGTGATCGATGCAAATTGAGCTAACTAAATATCAGCTTTATGAAATCCACAAGATTTGAAATATTCTAAAGAGTAGCCTGATTCAAAAACAGGCCTGATTCTGGCCTTTTATAAAGTTCCTCTGAACAAAGAGATAAATCAGTTTTATCCAGTGCAATATGGATAATAGCTTTTACAAAACTGTGTCTTGTTTTAGGGTGCACCTAAAGGATTATAATTTTAATGCTATGATTATACTTTTGTAATTTTATATTACTATTTAAAAGTGTGAAATGATTATATTTCCCTTACATGCTCAACATTTCTGTTATTGTTTATTTTTAAACCTCCCTGTTTCATCAAGCAAATTGAGTAATGTACTACTCACTGAACTAATAAGACTGAGAATAGAGAGATGGAATCTGCTCAGATGGCTTTTAATTCCTGTAGGCACAAGATCACATACTTAATGTCAGAGAAGAGTCAAACCCAGGTTTGTTTAACTCTAGTGCTTAAGATGTTTTTTGTTTGTTTGTTTGTTTGTTTTGTTTTGTTTTTTTAATCCCAAACACCTTTAAATGTAGGTTCTTGGAAAGTGGAAAAAAAAAAGCTTAAAATTGTTTGGAAACCAAGTTTCTGTACTTTCTCACATTTATAATTGAGTATTCTCACAAACCCTCAATTCAGAATACCTCTGGTAATAATTCTCTAACCACATTTAAAGGTAAATTCAAGCCCTGACCATACTCTAGTGTTATAAGTCTGTCTTTTCCCCTTTAATTTTATAACACAGTCTTGACTCATAGTTTTCACTTCTTCTTCCTTGTATTTATTTCCAGAGTCTGTGAGTCTGCCTAGGACCCACTGTTCCCATCTCAGCTAAATATTTCTTTCAGAAGCTTCACCTTATGCTCTGACATCATTCTTTCCTCTATCAGCGTCATTTGCTGAGTGGGAAACTCTATACCCCTATCACTCACTCAGTCTGTCTTTATCCATCTGTCATCTAATCCACATGATTCTCTACCTACAAACCATCCGATCTTCTATCCAGTTCTCCAATGATAATGTAAACTACATACAGGAAATATCTTCATTTCTTTCACCTACATTTCAGTCACTAAGAATACTTTATATGGATTTGGTAAACAAGATATGCACTGACAAATAATCAGAAATTCAAATATAGCTATAAGTCCATGAAGTTAATTATTATTTATTCTTTGTCTTTTGCTACTGGAGATTGAACCTAGGGGAACTTTACCACAGAGCTACATCCCCAGTCTTATATATATATATTTTTAATTGTTTGTTTATTTATTTATTTATTTTTTAATTTATTTATTTTGTGAGAGTGTCTTGCTAAATTGCAGAGGGTCTTACTAAATTTCTCAGGCTGGCCTTGAACTTATTCCTCTTGTCTCACTCTCTTGAGTAGCTGGATTGTAGATTAGAGCCTCCATGCCTGGCTATATGCCTTTATTTTTATTGAATGAATTTTTCAAAAACAAAAAGAGTAAGACTATGTAGTACCCCACCAAAAATTTTTCACATTTTATCTAAAAAAAAAAAAAAAAAAAAACAGATAGTGGGTTTTGTTTTTGTTTTGCTGAACACAGTTTTTGTGTTCTTTCCTGTTTTAGTAGTGGAGGATATATAGTCTGTATACAAACATTACTCTTTGATTAAAATATATTTAGTTTATTTGCAAGTAGATCCCAGTCATATATTTTAATAAGATGCAATATATTAAAGAATATAAAATAAAACTTAATCATAATTATTTATTAGAAATTAAATTTTGAAAAATCCCCATTTCTTTTAAGGCAAAAATTTAACAAAATACAAGTTGGGAAATCATCAACAATGGAGGAGAATAAATAAGTTTCTGTGAAAGAAAACCATAGTAACAGGCTTCTCTTTTGATCTTCCATGGTACACTAAATCTTAGTTATAAGATATCCATTCTGTCTTGAGTGACAAACTTGAGTTGCTTCTCATAGCCACAATGGAACACCAGAGACAAACTGCCCTATTCCACCTGAAACAACTAAAAACTAAAAGAGATAAAACAATATTTTTTTTATAGTTCAGGAAATAGGTAGCAAAGAACAGTGATAGCTGAGAGAAACAAATTCAGGGATTGACTTAGCTTACTGCCTGTACAATTTTCAAGATGCACTAAAGTGAGGAGGAATCCAAAGAGACACTAGCAATCTCTTGCAGTTGAGGAGACATGGTTAAGGATTTGAGCAGTTAAAGGTAGAAATAATTTTCAGGGAAAATTTTTTTTTCTTTTTTCAGTAATAAAAAGGTGAGAGTGCACAAAGCAAATATAGATCCATAGAGGTGAGAGAGCTGGAAAGAAAGAGAGAGAGAGACAGAGACAGAGAGAGACAGAGACAGAGACAGAGAGAGAAAGGAGAAGGCTTTCATTTATAGAGGGTTCCTCTCAATTCTTTAGCTGAGTGCTCATCCGTGCGCATGTATGAGAACAGAATATATGGTACAGGAAAAGAAGCATCAAAGCATGGCAGACAGAACTCAGGAACTCTTAATATTCAAGGAGTAATACATATTTCCAACTAAAAGAGTGAAAAAAAAACCATACAATTAATAGAATATTTGACAATTAGAGAAAACCATTCCTTGTTAGTGGGGAATATAAGAACTAGACTGTTTCCACTTAACGAAGTTTACAATCTAACTGTGAAAGGATCAAAGTACTTTCATGTAACTAAACTGTATCCACAAAAAGAAAAGAACAACAACACGAAATAAATAAATAAATAAATAAAAACCTCAAGAATATTTATACAGTGCTCAACACAATAAAATTTATAATTCTGGGTATTCAACCAAAAAATTTCATACATGACAAGAAACAACAACAGAAAAAAAATCCCCATAATATTGAAAGGACTTAATATGTCATTCAAATCTGACTGAATTAACAAGGATGTTAGGATTTGTAAACAGGATCACTTCAATAATCCTCACAACTGAATCTTACATATTTTAAAATCTGAGAGAAGAATGAACACAGTGCAAAAAAATCAGAGATGGATATAAGAGATCAATTAAGTTTCTAGAAATAAAAATGCTAATGTCTGAATCATAAAATGCTGCAGAGACTGAAAAAAAGATAACATATTGCAGAGAAATTGATTCGTGAATGTAATAGCATACTAATAGCAATTATTGAAAATGAGACAAAAAGAGGAAAAATAAAATAAAATTATTAAAGCATCAGTGAGTACTTGGCTATTTGTCAGAAGCCTAATGCAGGCGTGATTTGAAACCCCAAAAAAGGAATGAGCGTGTAACACATTTTTGTTTGTTTGTTTGTTTTTTAAAATTAGTGGCTCTAAATTTTTCAAGTTTATTGAAAATATAAAGTAACATGTTTAAAGATATTAAAATGTTTAAGTGCTCACTATAATTTCATCTAAACAATTACAGTGAAACTGCCTAAGAGTCCGGCAAAAGATAAAGAGAAGGAGAAATTTAAAAGCCATATTAGTCAGGTTTTTGCCAATGTGAGCAAATGAACCCAACCAGAACAACTGTACAGAAGAAAAGGCTTATTTAGAGGCTCATAGTTTCAGAGGTCTTAGTTCCTAGAAGTTTGGCTCCATTTCTCTGGTCGCAAGGTGAGGCAGGACATCATAGCAGAAGAGTGTGCAGGAAGGAAGCAGCTCACATTGTGATCAGGTCGCAGAGACTCCACTCACCAGATACAAAGATATATACCCAAAGCCATGCCCCAATTCCCACCTCCTTCAACCACACCTACCACTTTGATTACCACTCAGTTAATCCCTAACAGAGGATTAAAGAAATGATTGGGTTAAGACTCTTATAACCCAATCATTTCTCCTCTAAACCTTCTTGTACTGTCTCACATGTGAGCTTTTGGGAGAGAGATACCTCACACCCAAACCATAACAGCAATCATAGAAAAGAAACATGGAAATAAGACCATAGATTAGAAGGGCACCAGATTTTTTATTGATTAGAATTCAAGACAGAAGACAGTGGAGCAAGCAACTTTAAAGTACCAAAAATGATAAAGCAAAAGTCTAAAATTTTAATTCTGTGATAAGATCTTTTAAAAATGAAGACAAAATAATTTTTTAAAAACTCATTAAAGTTAAAAAATGTTTTCTTAAGCCAACTTCCAGATTTAAAAATTCTTCAGACAATGGACAAAAAATAATGTTGTATATGTATACAATGGAATATTACTCAGTCAATAAAATAAAGAGATCTCGTCATTTGCAGCAACATACATAGACTGGGAAAATTGTTAAGTGAAGTGCTCAGCACAAAAAGACAAATACTGTGTGATTTCATATATGTGTGGAATTCAAAATGGTTGATTTCATAGAAGTAGAGAGGAGAATAGTGGTTATTAAAGGCAAGGAAGGGAAGAGAGAAAGAGAAAGAGTGGGAGTCCAGATAAATGGGTAAAAGATACAGGTAGTTGTGTGAAATAACTACTAGTAATCTAAACTCAACTAGAGTTACATAACTTACAACAATTTATTGTATATTTTATAAAGAAATGGAATATAGGAGTTCAAAGTATCTCAAGACAAAACATGATGACTACTTAAGGATATGAAAATAATAAGTAATAACACTAACTTGATCATTGCACATTGTGAACCTTTTTAAAGATAATACACTGTCCCTCAAAAGTATGCATAATTAATACAATAATAAACCAATTTTAGTGGAAAACTACAGAAGACAAAAACAGATGGAAATCAGCATTTTATGATGAAAAGAAGAACAATGTAAAAGGCAACATGTGTAAATTTCAGAACATTTTTCCACATTTTAAAATTACTTTAAAATAATAATTGAATCTGAAAAAGCAAATGTAATAAAAATATATTGGGCTATTTACAACATATATGTAGTATGTGTTTGAAGAAAGTAACATAAAGGATGAGGATAAAGAAAATGAAAGTATGTTTATAATGATCTTAATTATATACATCAAGTGATGCAATATTACCTAAAGATAAACTGATAAGTTAAATTGTTATACTCTAAACTCATATATGGAAAAGGAGAGTTAAGCATGGCATGTTTGCTGCATTGATGATCAGAGTCAAATAGAGCTGGTTTGTTAAAGAAGAAAAATATCACTTAAAATTTCAAAGCCTGTAAAACTGCAATTTGTTGCAACAAAGTGATAGAACACAGCAAAAGCATTAAATTTAAAAATATACATATGCTTTGTTAGTATAGGTGGCCTCATACAGATATGTCTGCAACAAGCCTAGATTTCGATTGTCCTCCCTTGGCAGGATCATACCAAACCCACTTTTTCCTTCAAATCAGGAATCACTAACCTATGACCCAGAACACCATAGGAATAGTGCTCAATGTGGGATATTGTCTGGGGTTTCTTATATACTCTTTGTCACATAGGCATATTGTTGCTATGTGACCAGTCACAATGATAGAAGTCTGTAGGAATCTCATCAAACCAGGAGCAAAAATCAATCTTTCTGTTACTAGTAATACTGATAGGCTTGCACTAATGTTCTCAAAATTGTCTCAAATCCAAAGTTACAAAGAAAAAAGAAAACATGAATCTACTGTCACTCAGTCACTCAATAAAACTACAAGAGATAAGTGCAATGCAGATACATCTCCACTTCAGAAAAAAAAGCTCAGGCCAATTCCAGATCTGATGTCAGAGTACATTCCACTGACCTATGAGCTTGTGCTTAAGAGCATTGTAACAAAATTATTATTTCTATTTTGATGGCAAGATGTCTGAATTATAGCATCATGGAATTTTCTAAATAATTGTAATTCTAGACCACAGTTCTGAGTTTCATGGAGGTCTGAAAGTATCAATAAATCTATTATTTTATATAATCTAGTTCTGTACACAGAAGTAATCAAATCATTCCCATGTTTATGTTTTCTCATTATATGCATTTATATGCATTAAATACTTAATATTTCTAAGGCTGACATATATTGCAACATATTATTTTCAAAATTACCAGTAAAGTATCACAGGTAGGCATTGGGCAATTTTAATGTTCCTGAGTTAAGTAAGTATCCATGTCTTCTAATGTTCTAAGTCCATTCCCAAGCACATTTTAAGGGATGTCCTCAATTGGTGTATATTGAGATATAGAGAGTTCTTCTAAGGCAAAGTTTTCAGTATTGGATTTAGAGTAAAATTTTTTAGGATTCCCTCTCCAAGATTTAGTTTTCTTTAAATATATAT
>NW_026000108.1:22181816-22221355 GCF_001458135.2 Marmota marmota marmota | reverse complement strand
ATACACACACACATATATATGCTGATGGACCTTTATTTTATTTATTTACATGCAGTGCTGAGGATCAAACCCATTTCCTCACTCATGCTAGGAAAGTGCTCTACCACTGAGCCACAACCCCAGCCCCAAGATTTAGTTTTCTTAACTATAAAGGGGAAATGCAGTATAGAATGTTGTAACGATACTTCCTGCACTATGCTTAACAGCTAAATTTTACAAGGATCTAAGGTGGGAGTGACATCCAAAACAACACAGAATTGTATAGTGTAAATCTAGGAAGTGGAAATATTTCTACTCACAGATTTCCCATTTTTATGTTTTATTGGTTTTAATTAGTTACACATGACAGTAGATATATCATGCATAGATGGGATATAATTTCTCATTTTTCTGAGTGTACATGTTGCAGAATCATATTGGTCATGCAGTCACACATATACATACAGTAATAATGTCTGTTTCATTTTACTATCTTTCCTATTTCCATATTCCCTCCCTTCTCTTCCATCATTTCCTTCTACCTAATTTAAGTTAACACTATTCTGCCCTAGTGCCCCTCACCTTATTGTAAATTAGCATCCTCATATTAGAGAAAACATTAGTTTTTGTTTTTGTGGGATTAACTTATTTTGCTTAGCATGATATTCTCCAACTCCAACCTTTTACTGGCAAATACCATAATTTTACTCTGCTTTAAAACTGAGTAATATTCTATTGAGTATGTATATCACATTTTCTTTATCCATTCATCTATTGAGGGACATATAGTTTGGTTCCATAGTCTAGCTATGGTGAATTAAGCTGCTATAAACATTGATGTGGCTACTTCACTATAATATTTTGATTTTATGTTTTTGGGGTATAAACAAGGAGTGGCATAGCTGGGTCAAATGGTGGTTCCATTCTCAATTTTCTGAGGAATCTCCATATTGCTTTCCATAGTAGCTGCACCAATTTGCAGTCCCACCAGCATTGTATGAGTGTATCTTTTTCACCACATCCTTGCCAACACTTATTGTTGCCTGTATTCTTGATGATTGCCATTCTGACAGGAGTGAGATGAAATCTTAGAGTAACTTTGATTTCCATTTCTTTAATTGCTACAGATGCTGAACAGTTTTTTCATATAATTGCTGATGAATTGTATTTCTTCTTCTGTAAAGTATCTGTTCAGTTCCTTAGCTCATTTATTGATTGGGATTATTATTATTATTATTATTTTGGTGTTAAGTTTTTTGATTTCTTTACATATCCTAGAGATTAATATTTTATCAGAGGTGCAAGTGGTAAAGATTTTCTCCCAATCTCTAGACTCTCTCCTCACTTTATTAATTGTTTCCTTTGCTGAGAAAAAACTTTTTAATGTAATTCCATCCCATTTATTAATTTGTGATTTTACTTCTTGTGCTTTAGGAGACTTTTTAAGGAAAGCACATTCTAGGCTGACGTGGTGAGGATTTGAGCCTATTTTTGGTTCTATTGGGCATAGGGTCTCTGTTCTAGTGCCTAAGTCTTTGATCCACTTTGCATTGATTTATGTGTAGGGTGAGAGATAGAGGTTTAATTTGATTTTGCTACTTATGGATTTCCTGTTTTGCCAGCACCATTTGTTGAAAAGGCTATCTTTTTTCCAGTGAGTGTTTTTGGCACCTTTCTAGTATGACATAACCATATTTATGTGGACTTCTCTCAATGTCCTCTGTTCTGTACCATTGGTCTTCAAGTTTATTTGGGTGCCAAAACCATGCCATTTTTATTACTATAGCTCTGTAGTATAGTTCAAGTTCTGGTATTGTGATGACTCCTGCTTCACTTTTCTTGCTAAGGATTACTTTAGCTATTCTTTGTAGATCATCAAATCTCCATATAAATCATAAGTTTATAAATCAATTTTATGATTGCTTCTTTTATTTCTATGAAGAATGTCATTGGGATATTTGTAGAAATTGTATTAAATCTGTATAGTGCTTTTGGTAGTATGGCCAGTTTGACAATATTAATTCTGCCTATCCAGGAGCATGGGAAATCTTTCTATTTTCTGAGGTTTCCTTCAATTTTTTTCCCTTTTTTTATATATATATTTCTTGGTTGTAACTGGACACAATATCTTTATATTATTTATTTATTTTTATGTGGTGTTGAGGATCAAACCAAGGCCTCCCATGTGCTAGGCGAGCCACAATCCTAGCCCCCAGCTGAACCATAATCCCAGCCCCCAATTTCTTTCTTTAGTGTTCTATAGCTTTCATTATAGAAGTCTTTCACCTCTTTTGTTAGATTTATTCCCAGTTTTTTTTTAAGCTATTATGAATGGAATAGTTTTCCTAATTTATATTTCAGTGGATTCATTGCTGATTTATAAGAATGTATTTGATTTATGGGTGTTGATTTTCTATCCTGCTACTTTGCTGAATTCATTGATTTGTTCTAGAAGTTTTATGGTAGAATTTTTTGGATCTTATAGAATCATGTCATCAGCAAATAGTGATAGTTTGAGTTCTTCTTTACCTATTTATAGCCTTTAATTTCTTTCTTTTGTCTAATTGCTCTGGCTAGGGTTTCACTGGACTATTTCTTTTCTTTTTTTTTTTTTTTAGTGCTTTTTGAAGATGTTGATAGACCTTTATTTTGTTCATTTATTTATATGCAGTGCTGAGAATCGAACCCAGTGCCTCACACATGCTAGATAAGCGTTCTGCCACTGAGCCACAACCCCAGCCCCTCACTAGACTATTTCTAACAAATAGTATAAATGCAATATCATACATAGACAAACAAAATTTTTGTTTACTGTTTACAATTTTCAATTGAAAAAAATAAATAGTTTTAGTCTCTTACTCTGTTTTTATCCTCACCAAATCTGGATAATATTGGAAAAATAATTCATTGACTTTACTGAAACTATAGGCTACAATAGGTCACAGAAGAGTTGTTCTTGTTGTTTATAAGGGTTGAGACTCTGAAAATGATGATCTACAAAGACATGGTGGGACAAAGGTAAAATAATAATAAGTGAAAAAGTTAATGGAGTTTAAATATTGAATGGAATTGCCTCTATCTCTCTCTAAAATAAGATATATGTGTCTGGTTTCTATGGTGCTTATAAGGTTGATTTCTGCATGTCTGAAAGGTTAAATAGGAGTTAGAAAAAAATAACTCAGTTTGGATAAATATTCTTATTCCTGAATGCCCAGATACGTAGTATACAATTTCACCAAAATGTTTTTTATTATATAGTCAAATTACAGTTTTGTTTTTTTTTAACTCCCTTAGTGCCTGTCACAGTAAAATAATGGTAGGTGGAATGTATAGGACCTAAAGCATTTAAAATCATAAGAGTGAGATTCATTTATAGAAATAAAAAGTTAACGCCTTAGTTCAGAGATACAAAACTGATATACAATGATTTTTTTTCAGACTAAACATTGTAGAATAAATTGAAAAATTTTACCCTATGTGTATATATGACCACATGTACAACCAGAAGAATGGGAAGGTATACTCCATTTATGTATGAGGTGTCAAAGTGCATTCTTCTGTCATGCATAACTAATTAGAACAAATAAAAAATAAAAACAGAATAAAAGTAGAGGAAGATAATTGAAAAAATCTTCTGAGTATATATTTGGAGAACAAACTCAACTATATTTTGGTATTATAAAATATAATAAATATCAAGTCTCCCTTAGTAGGCCTGTTTCAATCAATGATATTACTTATAACATTTTTATTTTCAGACCCATAATTTTTCATTGTTTTTCTTTGCAATTTTTGTCATAGTAAAAACACTGTTAAAAGCCTAGTTGTAATCCCCGAACACCACCAATCCAGTAAATTCTGCTCATAAACCCCCAAATCATTACATTTTGAATAAAACTTTTAATTATGATATAAGGACAGAGGTATCTATGTTGCTAATGTAAGATGTTGTTTTTAAGAAGTACTGGATTTCTTTTGGAATTGAGGTGGACTTTCAGCTGTAAGGACTTAATTTCTAGAAGGGTACCAGTAGGCCACACTCCAATTTCAGCGTAATAAGTTCATGATTTTAACAAAAATGATTTTTTTTTAATCTCCATGTTTAACCTTAAAATATAGAACATCTTCTTTTCTAAGGCAGAAAATGTGGACAAACAAACTCTAATAAATATTTATAAACAGCAATCAGAATTCGCTTTGTGAGTTATTTACCATATAGAAGTAGGTGAAATAGGACATTTTTTTTTTCTAACTAGTTTGGGTTCCAAATATGCTACTTATACTGGCAATTACACCTTCTAGTGCCACTCACAGCTGTTTTCAGAGGGAGATGGAAAACTTCAAAGGAAAATACTGGAAGTGGGAAGTTTCAAGGTAAAATAAAAAAGGAAAATACAGACTGTATGTGGTCTCTTCTATTTAAGGCCCTTCAATATTTCTGCACCTATGGTTCAATAGTTAAATGTCAGTAACTGGAGATCACATGCTTTGAGAGGGTCATAAGATTTGAGAACAACAGCGATTTCAAGAATTTGACATGGTTTCCCTAGAGGAACTTGCACATGGCTGTGGCCCAAGCAGAGCTACTTCAGGGCCTCTTCTATTGAGCTCTTTGGTTAATAGGAGGCAGTTATCAGATACTTGTATGAAAGGCTTGACACAAATAGAGTATAGGTATTTTGGAGCATCCAGAGAGCATTGTCAAAGCAAAAAATTGCAGGGAGCAAAGGTCAACAGCTAAGGAAGACTTTATTTGAGGCTACTGCAATTGGAGAGAGAGAGACTGGAACTCTTGTCTGAAGTCAACTCTGCTCAAACAAATAGTGGAAGGATTTTTCAGTGCTGGAATGAGGGGAAATGAGCCAGTCATACCAACTGACGTTACCCAAAAATGAAGTGAATTTTCTCTGTCTTTTTGACAGGAAGTAGTCTAACTTGGTCCAAGGTATACACTGAAGTTAGAGTCCAAGCTTCCCACATAAATGGAAAGCTAGGATTCTAGCTCACTAGATGCTTATAATGCAGACAGCTGCCAGCTCCCTGACACAGCTCTCCTTGGATGTCAAAACTGGAAAGAAGCTTTCAAAAGTTTTACATCTCCAAAAGGCAGAGAAGTTACTTACAATTACAAACTCCCTAATGAAAATACTCTAAGAAAATGGAGGTCAGAGTCAAGAGTCAGGGAGGTTGTCTGCAGTTCAGCCACACTGAGGAGAACATTAAAGCCATGGTGGTCAGTATCATTGGTGTGGAATATTGAGATAATAGGAGAGAGGACCCAGGCTCCACTGGCAGCTTCACCAACAATGGTCACTCATGCTTCAATGATGGATCAGGAGAGAAGAGCCAATGCTGACATCCTGTAACTTACAGACTTGTGTCCATGCATGTGGTGACTGTTTAAAGGGAAGGTGATCACCAACAATTAAATTAGTGGAGAGTTGTGCATACAGAACTGTTTGGAAAGGAAGGAAAGTTATTTCAAACTCATGGTTACAGACACCTGGAATATGTATAGTAAATTATACTTTTCTGTTCTTTTGTATAATTATATAATCTAAGTCATTTTCAGCAAAGTCTTACTTTGGTATATAAAGCCTTGAGTTATATAACATTTCCAGCTACTTTTATTTAATGCCTTTGAGATACACATTACTTTACTCTTAATGCTAGAGACAATGGGAATGCCTCTATGAGCAAAACCAGATAAATGAGCTTCCTCCCTTATTTCTGTAATTCTTTCTTAGTTTTTCTAGTCTTTATTTCTTTATTTTCTTTTTCTTTTTTTTCTTCTTCTGAGTACAGCATGAATTAGAAGAGAATTTTTTTTTTTTTTTTTTTCTAGAGAAGCAAAAATCAGACCAGAATTAAGGGGAACACTGTTCATTGTTATGCAGAGAAATGAGCCTTCCTTTGAAGAGATGCCTTTTTGTTTAGGAAATGAACAGTTTGAACAGGTTTATTTTTCTCTGTGGGGTTGCTCTATGTAGTTAATATACTCTAAATCTGCAAGGGAGAGATTTAAGATGTACATTCTCTTAACTTATTTTGCCACACATCTGTTGTCCTTAAAGTGAAACTAATATGTTGTAGAACTAGGGTTATATATACAAATGTTAGGAAAATTATGCAGTTGAAATTCTTTTGCATCATTCCACAGAGACAGCAGCAAATATTTTGCAGATGGATGAATTGAGCCTAAAAAAGGCAGCAGGTTAAGTCCTCCACCTTCTCCTGTACTGAAAAAGTCAATCTGTGGAATAAAAAAAATCATTTTTGAAAGAAAAGCATTAGACATCATGATGCAAAAGACTCATTGATGGTCTTGTGATGGTCTTGGCTCAATTTATGGGCTTGTTTTATTCTTGTTTGGGGGTGTGTACTTCCTTCTTCTACACATTGCTGATTCATACTTGTGCAGTGATTAATACTACATTTTGCTACCTCCTCTGATCATTTAATTTTGTTACTGAGTGTTCCTTCCATGTACACCTCATTGTTTCCATTCTTGAATTTCTTAAATTCACATTGAATGGTTACAAATAATTTTATTGCCCTTACACTTATTCTTAAAATTTTATCAGGAGTGTCCATTGTTGTAGCATCTTATTATTTCAGGAAACTAAAATAAACATTTAAAAAAATAAATTTGAGGATGTCATTTGTGTCATGTGTGTTTTTCATATTTTAATATATTAGAAATTAAGATACATCATGATTGACGACATTTCAGGACAGCTTTGGCCTGGTGGCAATCCAGATATAGCTGCATCCCCAAGAAACAAATAGCCCAATTAATAATTGGGCAAAAGAACTGAACTGACACTATTCAAAAGAAGAAATATAAATGACCAATGAACATATCAAAAAAAGTTCAACATCTCTATCATTTAGGGAAATGCAAATTAAAACCACATTGAGATTTCCTCTCACTCCATTCAGAATGAATGTTAAGAATACAAAATAAGTGTTGAAAAGTATGTGGGGAAAAATGTACACTCATACATTGTTGGTTGAACTACAAAATTAATGAAACCATTCTAAAAGGCAGTATGTAGATTTTCTTTAAAAAATAGGCATGGAACCACCATATGACCCAGATATCCTACCCCTTGGTATATATTCAAAAGATCAAAAATCAGTACACCATAGGGATACAGCCACATCAATGTTGATAGCAGCACAACTCACAGTAGACAAGCTATGGAACTAACCTAGGTGGCCTTGAACAAATGAATGGATAAAGAAAAAGTGGTATATATACACAATGCAGTATTACTTAGCCATAAAGAAAAATAAAATGATGGCATTTGCCAGTAAGTGGATGAAACTGGAAACTATGATGCTAAGTGAAATAAGCCAGACATAGAAAGTCAAATGTCAAATGTTTTCTGATACATGAAAACTAGTATAAAATAAGAAAAAAGAGAGAGAAGGGGAGGAAAAAATTGAGGAGATTCCATCAAAACAAAAGAAAGATCAAGGGAGTAGAAGGAGGGGATTAAGGGAGAGGAAGGAGGAGCAGGATAAGAGAAAAGCAATGGAATAAATGTGACCTAACATTCCTACATACATATATAAATATACTACAGTGAATCTCACCATTGTGTATATCCACAAGACACTAGTTAAAAAGAAAAATACTAAGTAACAATCAGAAAAATCAGTAGAACAGATGAAAGGAAATAGGGAGAGTGGAGAGGTTAAGGATCAGGGTAGGTACTTGGGGCAGAATTGGAGTAAATAATATTCCATGAATTTATAATTATATCACAATTAATCCTCATGTTAGTATAACTAATATGAACCAATAAAAATCTAAAAAAAGATATATCTTTGTCTATGAATGTGTGGAATATTAAAACCATCGGCACCTAAATATTCAAATTAGGTCCTAAGCATTAAAAAGATATCAGATTTTTTTTGATTTTTTTATTGGTTGCTCAAAACATTACAAAGCTCTTGACATGTCATATTTCATACATTAGATTCAAGTGGGTTATGAACTCCCATTTTTACCCCAAATACAGATTGCAGAATCACATCGGTTACATATCCACATTTTAAAATAATGCCATATTAGTAACTGTTGTATTCTGCTACCTTTCCTATCCTCTACTATCCCCCCTCCCCTCCCCTCCCCTCTTCTCTCTCTACCCCATCTACTGTAATTCATTTCTCTCCTTTTTTTCCCCATTCCCCTTACAACCTCTTATATGTAATTTTGTATAACAATGAGGGTCTCCTTCCATTTCCATGCAATTTCCCTTTTCTCTCCCTTTCCCTCCCACCTCATGTCTCTGTTTAATGTTAATCTTTTCCTCCTGCTCTTCCTCCCTGCTCTGTTCTTAGTTGCTCTCATTATATCAAAGATCTTATATTTGATAAAGGGGCTAAAAGCATGCAATGGAGGAAGGATAGCATCTTCAACAAATGGTGCTGGGAAAACTGGAAATCCATATGCAACAAAATGAAACTGAATCCCCTTCTCTCTCCATGCACAAAAGTTAACTCAAAATGGATAAAGGAGATTGATATCAAATCAGAGACTCTGTGTCTGATAGAAGAAAATGTTGGCTCCGATCTACATATTGTGGGGTCGGGCTCCAAATTCCTTCATAGGACACCCATAGCACAAGAGTTAATAACAAGAATCAACAAATGGGACTTACTTAAACTGAAAAGTTTTTTCTCAGCAAGAGAAACAATAAGAGAGGTAAATAGGGAGCCTACATCATGGGAACAAATTTTTACTCCTCACACTTCAGACAGAGCCCTAATATCCAGAGTATACAAAGAACTCAAAAAATTAGACAATAAGATAACAAATAACCCAATCAACAAATGGGCCAAGGACCTGAACAGACAATTCTCAGAGGAGGACATATAATCAATCAACAATTACATGAAAAAATGCTCACCATCTCTAGCAGTCAGAGAAATGCAAATCAAAACCACCCTAAGATACCATCTCACTCCAGTAAGATTGGCAGCCATTAGGAAGTCAAACAACAACAAGTGCTGGCGAGGATGTGGGGAAAAGGGTACACTTGTACATTGCTGGTTGGACTGCAAATTGCTGCGGCCAATTTGGAAAGCAGTATGGAGATTCCTGGGAAAGCTAGGAATGGAACCACCATTTGACCCAGCTATTGCCCTTCTCGGACTATTCCCTGAAGACCTTAAAAGAGCCTACTACAGGGATACTGCTACATCGATATTCATAGCAGCACAATTCACAATAGCAGGACTGTGGAACCAACCCAGATGCCCTTCAATAGATGAATGGATAAAAAAATGTGGCATTTATACACAATGGATTATTACGCAGCACTAAAAAATGACAAAATCATGGAATTTGCAGGGAAATGGATGGCATTAGAGCAGATTATGCTAAGTGAAGCTAGCCAATCCCTAAAAAACAAATGCCAAATGTCTTCTTTGATATAATAAGATATCAGATTTTAATGGGGTTGTATTACTACATAGGAACCAAAGATTATAGAGGAAGTGATGGATCAGACATATTTAGCAACATGTTGAAGAAGTCACAGCAAAGACTAAGGCTTCAGGGAGGCAAAGCTGGCAGAAACACATGTCAAAGGCTCTCAGACAGTCTATGGATTCTTTTAAGGAATGATGTATCTCATTGCTCCTGAAGGCATTCATGTTGACATGAGATGGAAAAACATGAACCTGAAGGTCATGCATTAAACAGCTACTTAGAAGATTGGACTTTGGAAATCAGAGTTTTAAGAAAACCATAACTAAATTTATTTTCTCTTTGAATTGTCATTTTATGTATGCAAGGGTTTTCTATCTGAAAATATCTATCTAACCAATTTGATAATAGTTTTTGCAGAACATAAAATAAAAGTATTTGTGATAAAAAAGATTGCTTCTTGTTATGGTTGGCAGGATTTTTTGTTATTATTTAGCTGTATCTAATATAGAATTGACTGTTAAAATTCACGCTACCTTAAAACCAATGAAATGTATCATACTGTATTAAAATTAATGTTGCACTTACCTTAATGAACTATGAATATTTTGAAATACTACATTTTCTCAATTCTTGAATTATTAGATAAAATGAGAAAAAAAATTTTAAAAATATACATTATGTATTTTAATCTATGCTTAAAATTAAGCTTAATTTAATACTAATATAGGCTTACAATGTTTCTCTTTTCAAAAACATAAATTCAATGATTTCAATCCTGTCCCCAACTACTTTTCTTTGCCCAAGAATCTTATAAAATTCTAAAATTTGAAAATACAAATTTGCAAACAATACCCAAGAGGGAATATCTAAGAGTAGCTAAAATAATTTTGAAAAGGAGTTTCAGGAAAGGGTACTTGTCCAGCTATCTATAAAAATATTCATCTTCATTAAATTCAATAATGGGATGATGGGGTGAGATAAGTATAGAAGTCAAGAAAGCAAAAATGAAAATATAAACATTATTTAATAAAATTAACAACTTTAAAAAAATTATTTTTCTAAATTAAAATGGAATTGTATAAGTAATTCATATAGTGTATAAAATGATTTTCTAATTCTAATTATTTAAAAAAGAAAATATTAAAAATGAATTTAGAAAAACATGGTTATATTTTTTGTGTAGGTCATCTAAAATAACAAACGCAAGAGTTAGATGGAAAATATAATTATATTTACTAATTTAAACATTAAAAATTATATATAAAACCTAATGTTGGAGGGGCTGGGGTTATGGCTCAGCGGCAGAGCGCTCGACTTGCATGTGCAAGGCCTGGTTTCAATCCTCAGCACCACATATAAATAAATAAAATAAAGTTCTTAAAAAAAAACTAATGTTGGAGAAAATATTTGTATTGATATGCATGAAGAATACACAGATAATTCTTATGAATAAAAATATGTAAATAGAAAAATATTTGAAGAGCTTATGCCATAAAGGAATAACAAATGGTCAATAGTCACTTGAAAATATGTTGAAACTAATCATTAATAAAGTAATATATCTAAGCTAATTATTAATAATGTAATAAACAACCTAATTATTAAAAAAGTACAATTAATACAAACAGGAGGCAAAATTTTCATCAGTAAATTTAACAAACATTAAATATATGTTGATATATTTCAAAATTACAATTCTGTAGGAATTCCTACAGAATTGTAATTTTAAAGGCCAATACACACTAGGTGTGGTGGCTGTAATCCCAGTTGTTGGGAAATTGAGGGAGGAGGATGATGAGTTCAAATTCAGCCTCAGCAAAAGTGAGTCACTTAGCAACTCAGTGAGACCCTGTCTCTAAGTAAAATTTTACAAAATAGAGCTGGGGATGTGATTCAGTGATAGAGCTCCCTGAGATCAATCCCTAGTACTCGCCCTCAAAAAAAGGCCAATTGGCAATCTAATTTATTAACAATTGCATTAGTTTTCTGGGAATTGCTGTATTAACTTAGCTCAAACTGTTGTTTTAATAATATAGAAATTTATCAAATCATGGTTCTGGGCACAGAATTTCAAAATTAACATCCTTCATCTTCAAGTCAAGACATTAGAATGTTATGTAACCTCTGGAGCCTTCAAGAGAGAAACCATTTCTTAGCCTTTAGCTTATAGTGGCTGTCTGCATTTCTTGGATTGTGGCTCCCTCTTTATATAGTTTGTTGGTAAATCTTCCTCTGCTCTCCTCTGCTAATGATACCTGTGAGTATAATTAGGGCCCACCGGAAAAATCTAGAATAATTTATTATCTCAAGATTTTTCATTTAATAATATCAGCAGAAAACTTTTCTTCATATGTGAGGACACAGATTCCAGATAATTACCTGATATCTTTGGCAGTCATAATTAGGCCTCCTATAATATCTGTAAAATTTTTCAAAGTGCATACCTGATGACTAAATAATTATAATTTCTAGTATTCATTTGAAAAATATTTAGGATGTATGATGATGATACATATCTTGTTACTTTCACCTTTTTATAGATGTGAAAAAATCAAAAGGTATACATAAGATTTTTTTCCCTTATTTTTGGTTCAAAGTTGAATCTCCCCACATTTGAACCTTCTCAGATAAAAATAAGCAATGAATCTAATGTCTAGGTGTTGCAGTCAGGAAAATTTATTTATGTTTTTAAGTTTCATGGTTAATTCTGATAGTAAACTCAGATCAACCACTTCTTCTGGTGATCAAACATTATAGTAGTGTAATTTGGAGCTGACTCCTACTTTCAATTACTATGCCCTACCAGATGGCAAAAATCCTTTTTGAGTTTTGTGCAGAAATTAAATTACACATTTAGACAAAAATGTCATTAAGACTGGCATTAGAAACCCAAAATGCCTAAAATTTTGAGCCATAAAATAATGGCACGTGTAGTTTAGTTTCATACATAAACACAGGGTGGATTTGTTTCTTCTCTCCAGAAGTTCATGGTTTAGTAGAGGGAGATGCTTTCTTTGAACAGAAACCATGTATTAAATGGGAGATATAATTTTTAGTTAACACCAAAGGAGTAGAATAAGCTTTATTTGGGGATATGAGATAAGCCTACAATTTAGGAAAAATATTCTTTAATTGAATCTTAAAAGATTATTAAAATATGTTAGTTAAAATGTGGACTATAGACATCTTAGAACAAGTGAAACTCAGGGATGTAATAATCACAGGTTGGTAAATAGTTCAAATGTCTGACCAATCGAATGTATCTGCTGGCTATACATTGTTACAGTATGATGAGAAAGGTTACTTGGAATAGAATTGCCTAACTGTGAAATAAATCTAATGCAAGACATCATAAAACTTTATTTTTTCCTTTCTTATAAATTTATAAATAATATTAAATTTTTGAGTGCCTTTTAATTATAAATCTTTTCTTAGTAAACATAATTATTTCTCTGAACAAAATCTTAATAATTGTTGACAACTGACAACCCAGCAGCATGTTTTCTTTCTGTCAACAGTGATTGTAAGTTTGAGCAGTGATCTATCTTGTAAAATTATACTTTTTTTTTTTTTTTTTTCAGAAATAAAGCCTCAACTCCAGGAAAACCAATCTGAATTCAGAAAATAAACAATATCATTCAAGCTTCTACTCAGTTATTCAAAATGCTTAGCAGGTTGCTAAAATATCAAGAGATATGCCACTTAATCTCAGGATAGGTATATATGTGAGTGGTCTGGACTTTTTTTTTTTTTTAACTTACCATAAAAGCATTACAGAAAAAATGACATAAGAACCTAACAGGAGGATTTCAAGTTCAAAGACAGCCTCAGGAACTTAGGGCAGCCCTAAACAACTTAGTGAGACCGACTCTCAAAATAAAAAATAGAAATAAAAAATAAAAATAAAAGAGGTGGTTCAGTGTAAGTGCTCTTGAGTAGTTCAAACCCTGCTAACCAAAACAATCAGACAAAAACTTAAAACATCATTTCCATTGTAAAATAGACAATCAGAGATTGAAAATAATTTTAACTCTCTTCCTCTCTTAATTCTTCTCCCTCTTCTATTTTTTTTTCTTTAGCCTCCCAGTGTAGTGATACTATCTTTTAACAACATAAGAATTTTTAAAGTAGCAAAGAGTAGCAGTAGTTTATTTCTCAACTTTGTCAGTAAGCTTAAATGCGCAATATTTTTCAGATCAAATGGTTTTACCTTTAAAATTTTTGAACTGAAGGAGATTTTGTTGAGCTCTTGTGACTCATGAAAGTTTCTGGTATGAAAGTGATAGCAGCAGTTGCTGTAGGGTAGCCATTGGGGATACGAACAGAAACGTACATAATGCTGCTTAATTCAACTCTTTACATACATTTATGTGAGTTATCAAACATATTATAAAAGCAACTGAGGATACATTTTTATGGGCACAAAATACTGTGCAAGAGAATCAGCTTAATCGAGACTGGGGTGGGTAGAGAAAGGTTCATTGCCAAAGGCACACACAAAAAAGTAGTATCATGACATCTCACCTGGATGAAAGACAAAGCGAGGCAGTTTCTGTGGGACACTGATGTAGTGAAGTTCATGGCAGACATACTTCATGCAAGTAAAGACATACTAGCATGCAATTTGCTATTGTGTGTGCATGTTTTATGTAATACACATATTTAATATTTTAGATATTTGTCTATGTAAATATGTATATATAGTTTGTATATATAAGTATGTATATGCATGTATGTATATATGTGTGTATATATATGTGTGTGTGTGTGTGTGTGTGTGTGTATATATATATATATATATAAGATCAAATAAAATTTCACATATTTTCTTTCCAGTGATGGTACTGGTAGTCTGTAATATGTAAGTCTAGAAATTCAAATTGAGTTGATGTTGCACTCTTAACTATGAATTCTCAGTGCAGCAGTTTGAAAACTCAAGTAGAATTCCTATGCAGCTGTGTTAAGGAAAATTTTTCTTGAGGTTTAAGACTCTCAGTTCTTGTTCTTAGAAACTTCAACTGGT
Organism: Marmota marmota marmota; assembly: GCF_001458135.2. Taxonomy (NCBI): domain Eukaryota; kingdom Metazoa; phylum Chordata; class Mammalia; order Rodentia; family Sciuridae; genus Marmota; species Marmota marmota. Next base: position 22,206,908 of record NW_026000108.1, on the reverse strand, counting down.
TGGATGATACCTACTCACATTAAGGATTCCATTCTATTTGAGGACTGACTTGTCAGTTTCTTGAGAAAGTGAAATATGGTTCATCCATAAATTTAAAATTCATATTACCTGGTCATTTTAAGTCTCCATTTCAAGCTCTCAAACTGGAAATTCTCATGGCTCCAATTGGATCAAAATTTTAATCTTTCTCTAACAGCTACCAGTATCTTCTGTTTGTCAGTTTTTCTTCACTATAATACAATAACTGAGCTAATCAACTTACAAAGAGAAAAGAATTCTTTTGACTCATGACTTTAGAGGTTCCAGTTTACATTCCAACACAGACCTACCTGATTTTAGGCCTCTGGTGGTAGTGCTAGATGACAATGGTAGATAATATGTAGCTGGACAAAACCATTCACTTCCTGGCCAGGAAGCAAGCAAGAAAGGAGAAGGCAGGAATCCTAAAATCTCCTCTGAGATTGCACCCCCAATTATTTAATGACCACTAGTTCTCATCTCTTAAGAGGTTCTAAGGCCTCTAAATAATGCCTCCCTGGATCATTAAACAGGCCTCTAGGGAAATTAAAAGTTCAAATTTTGACATTTTATGCTTAGAAGGTTTGAGGGATTGCATAAGCAGGTAAGACACACATAAAGACATATATATTTACTCAAAAGCATGCAAAATTTTTAAAATTATGTTATAATGACTGAAAATTGAATTGCAAAACATTCTGTCCTACAAAATTTTCCTCTTGAGCTAAATAAATGGTGCTGGTTTTGTAGAAGAAGGATAATAGTTTTATGCTGTTAAATTTAATAATAGAGACAGATAAGGAGAAAATTCACGCTAATATTACAGCGCAGCATCACTATTGCCCCAAAGACACCATTCTACATTTTTAAAACTCAATATAACTATACATCTTTACAATTCAATGGCCAACACTCAAGCCCTGATTTCAGGTCAAGAATGTGCCTGGCATCCACTTTTACCAATCAGTAAAATGTGTGGTAAAAGTTAATGCTTTTTTTTTGTTTTTGTCTCAGTGAAAGTAGGGCACATTTTTTCCCCTCATAAGTACATACTTATGTTACTTTGAATTGCCAGCTCATCTTTGCTTTCTTCCTTTCTTCCTTTTCCCCTAGTATTAGCTCAGCCAAAGAAATGGGAGAAAGTGAATCACACTTTTGCATCTGAATTATGATTAACTCTGTTTTTTTTTCTACATGATTGCATCTTCATTTGTAAGTTAAAGAAATGAGCAGTAACTTCATGTTTCTTATAGTTTTAATAAGCCATCAAGTCCACAAAATAAATGAAAACAAATTAAAATTTAAAACAGTTGTAGCTGGCGGAAAAATTAAGCATTATCTACCCACAAAAAAGTAAATATTTGCTCCAAAAAACTGAGGTTCTCTTTTCATTTCTCAACTTTACAACTAAAACTTGGAGTTAATATATGTATTGTCACTATCAAGGAAATTAAAGAAGGATATGATAAACAGAATCTACTCATAAGGTCATCCTAAAGTCATGATAATGAAAGAAAGTACAAAAATAATATTCTTAATATGATTTTGAATTTTATAGTTATAGTTTGCAAAGAAAAAATAAAATTTTGATTAAATTTCTCAACATCAGTATTATTGGTATTTTGTCATAGATTATTATTTAATATAATGGACTGCACTGTTTATTATAAGATATTTAGTGGGGTTCTTGACCTTTATCCATTAGAAGGTAATAGTAACCCTGACCTCCAATAGTTCCCTGACCTCCCAAAAGCAAACCTTGGAAATGCCTACAGACATTGTAAATTTCCTATTTGGTACAAAATTGATCCATTTTAAGATTTCTTTTTAAAATTAATTCCTAAAATTAAGAGCAAAACTTAGACCATGAAATAAATATAGAATAATCATGAAGTTATGAAATTAATCTTTTAAAATTACAGAAAATGGGTAGAAGGTATGGATCTTTAGCAGACTATTGATTGAGATGGATATTATACAGATCCAAAATTTCTACAAATTTCTGAACGTCATCACAATAAAAAAATCACATTGTATAGCTGTTTTCTGCCTACAAGAAACAGTGAAAAATATCTTGCAAGATACCTTTGAACAAAAGGGACAATGCTGTCTCCATCTGCAAACTACTCTGAAAAACATTTCAAGAAAAAGATTGTGAAGTAGCCAAACAGTTTTCATATCATCATCAGTTTGGAAAGAGAAAATGGCAAAATATCCTCTAATTATATCAATTAGGCACAAATTGAATGATGAGTTTTGCTTGAAAGTGTTTATTTTCTACTTTATCTAGAGGGCAGTGGTTAAACAATAATTATTCTAATGACATGAAAACTATGAAGTATATCTAGTTTATAATTATGACTCTGAACTTTAGAAATTTTAGTCATTAAGAGTTGTATCCAGAGATTTCATGTCTATGAAATAGAAAGCTTGGCTTGCTATTATTTTAAACTCATTTTTTCCTCGATGAGCCCAATTTTGATGTCACATGGTGAAGAATACATTACACTTCATTTAACACAAAATTTTAGAGATTCCCTCATTCCTAACTAACATAATAACCAATCAAACCCAACAAGGATTGAAGATTCAGATATTTATTCGTCAAGTAAGAAGTTTTCTTAAAACATATTTTTTAAACAAATAGAAGCAGCCCTTATTTATACTTGAAGTGACATGAAAATGGTTGTAATGGCTTTAATTTTATAGGATCAAAGAAAAAATGAAACATCTTGATAACTACCTGCAAGGAAAATTTTTTGAACAGAAATGATAAAAAGATGACATGTTCTCTTTGAGTATAAAAGTCCAAAGAGGTGAGGAAATAAAACAATACTTTCCAAAGAGCATACACCTCATCCCATCCACTGATTTCTTTTTATTTTCTTATGTAAGTTATATTTCTTTTAACTCAGTATAAGTATTTAAATGACATCTACAATGTAATTCAAATTAATTACGACTTGTGATTCGAATTAATTATGACTTGTAATTCAAATTAATTATGAGTCAATAAGTGAGAAATGTGTCTAACAGTTGCCATGCATACGCTAGTTACACCATGATTAATCACCAGGGATTACAGCATGGAGATGACTTGTTACTTTTAGAACAAAAAGTATCTGAAACAATTGTTTGTGATTAAGAGGAAATATTTTTATGGTTCTCTTAAAATGTGATAGTATTGTCTTTTCACCCAAAATTCAGGTGCTATAAACCATTCCCATTAATTTGGAACTACATAACAAACACCTTCTGTCTTAAATCAGACCCCCCAAAGATAAATAAATAAATACAACAGTACTGTGAAGCTGTCATTTTGAGGATAGCCAAGTGACAATTTTAGCAAGTTCAGTAACTGTTAAAAGATGTTAACAACAATTAAAAGTATAAAGTACAATTGTTGAAAGATAACAGGAGAGCAATCACAGGGATAGGGGAATTTCTGTGTATTATTTTTAAGATGTTTTACAAACCTAAAGAAAGAATGATGCAGGTGAAAGATAAAGAGGCCATATTTTTATAGCTTTGCCATATGACATTAAATCATTCAATAGAAAGAATGGAATTAACAAATTATCTAGAAACAGAATGAAAAAATAAAAAGGACTGACCAGCTCAGAGGCACATCCTTAAGTCACATCTGACTGAATTGTATACCAGAAACGAATTGTACCAATTAGGTTTTATATTTTTTCATAAACACAAAATTCTAAATATATACCTAAATATAACCTTAAATTAAGCATATTTTATATTTTTATTTTATAATTGGAGATTTAGTGACATTGATATATTTTAGATATTAAAAGTTCTAGGAACTGGGGGTATAGGTCAGTGTTAGAGCACACATCCACAGCCCCCAAGGCCCAGAGTTCAATGCAAGAACTGAACAAAATAAACAAATCAGAAATAAATACAAATTCTATTAAAAAATCACTAAATGGATATTTTAAATGATTATACCAGTTGAGACAATGACAACCACAGTTTTGATACCTGGGATAGAAAATTCAAATAGTATTATTCCACAGAATATTGCAATAACAAAAGTTAAACTTTCCTATTTTCTATGATCGGAACTTCCATTATTGACTCAACACAACTTCAGCACCACTTCAGAAATAGACATACAAATTCCTTGGACCCATTCTAGTTCTCCTGTCCCAGAAATTTTGTAAGCCAGAGCCCAATGATTTGGGATTTTACAAGCTTTCAGGTGATTCTGATGCATAGTCCAGGTAAGAACCAGTATGTTGAGGGGTGGGGAGGAGGGTTGGGCGCAGGAACCATGGTGGAATGAGATGGACATCATTAGCCTAGGTACATGTATGACTCCACATATGGTGCGATGCTACATCTTGTACAACCAGATAAATGAAACGTTGTGGTACAATTGTGTACAATAAATCAAAATGCATTCTGCTCTCATATATACCTAATTAAAATTAATTAATTAATTAATTAATAAGAAAAGAATCAGTGTGTTAAATAATACCTTGGCTCATACTAACTTTACAAATACTGTAAAGATGCTTGATAAAGCATGAAACATCACATAAACTGGGATGAGAGTTCTCATTTTCAAACAAAATGGTAATGCCCCTTCATAAATGTACTAGTCTACTGATTTTAGAATATTTAAATCAAGGAGCTTCTCCCCAGTACTCAGGTGTCATACAGAGTTCTTCTGCAGGGGGGGGACCTCCTGTAAGGAGAATTCTTCATGAGGTCCCCAAAAAGTAATGGTGGTAAAGATTTGTGGCATAAGTTGGCATCATTTCCACTGAGCAGATGGCTGGCAAGAACACTTCAACAGAAGAATAAATTTTTCACTCATGAGAAGAATAGGCATTTAGCTACTACACTCTCTATAGCCAGGCAAGGTTAATTTTCCATGCATATGAGGACAAGGTGGTCAGCTGGAAGGAACCCTGAGCCAGCAAGGTTCAGGCGGTGGCTACTCTTCTTGCCAACTTATCTGGACATTATCCCAGGCTCATACCTCCTAACATTTGGGCTCTTCATTCCTCTGTTTATTATCTTCTGAATGTCTATGAGCTAGCTCCATGGCATACATTTTAACACAAATGCCCTTTACGGTCAAAGATAACTTTAATGATCTATTAAAATCAAGATTATTTCAATGTTCTGTGTCATTAAAGAAATAACAACAACTAATGTGTTTCACCTTCCTGCGTCACTGGAAGTGTTCATTCTTCATATAACAGATTTGGCTGTTCAATGTGTCCTCATTCTGTACTATAGAAAGTTCTTTTTGTGGTAAATGAGCACAATCAGTCTTTTGAGTGAAGCAAAGGAAAGAAAAAGGTTTGTATAAAAAGAGTATTATTATTCATTATGCTGCAATATGAAGAAAAATATACTATTGATATTAAATAGAGTCAAATAAAGGAGAGTTGAACAGAAAAGAAAATGGAAATGCTAGTTTGTATTCCAGATGTGAAATATTGTAGTCTGAGTTTGGCTAATCCAAAAAGAAAAACTCAGTTGACTGAGTTACATTTTCTGAGTGTCTCTATGTCAGACAGTGATGTCTGGAATTCAATGTGAATTGCCCTATTTATTTCTCATTACAGTTCTCTTAGATAAATGTCATTGGCAGTATATACAAAGACTAAGCAAGATTCAGAAATATTAACTAAAATGTAATAAAAGTATTAACACATATTAAAAGCAGATCACCCCCCACCCTGCTTAATTCTCTCTGACTACAGAGATTACACTGTTTCTCTAAATTCAAGCAAATTTTTCTGTTAGATTACTAGATAGTAGGTTTTGTGGATCACTTGTCCTGAGTGGCACTTCTCAATTTTGTCATTTGTAACTAAACAGTTCTAGCTAATATTTAAGCAAAATGAGTGTGGTTGTGATCCAATATAATACTATTTACAAAGCATATGGTAAGCCTCATTTGGTCAAATTGTTAAAGTTTCTGAAACAATTAAAATAAAAACTTGTGGGGAACCCAACTTGCAGTTGGTAAGCCATGTGATGAATTTGACTTCGGGCCCATGAATGGAGGTTGTAGGGGCTTATCAAGTAAGACGGTGCTAAGATTATGTTCAGCACTTGGGATTTTCTTTATACTTTGATAGATGAGAACTTGTGATGAAATTATGGAGCCATAAGACCAAAGAATATTTGATTGCCAGAGGAACATTGTCCTCAGAGTCCCTTGGACTCTTAGTGTACTTTGAAGAAGTGAGAAGTAAATATTTATTGTGTTTGTATTTTGAAAATCAGGAGCTGCCTGTTGAAACGTTATAGACCAACCCATCATAACTATTAAAATATGTGGACTCTGAAGGGAAATTTTTGTAAATTAGAAACCAGAAAAAGAACAGGAAATTACCACAAAGCATGTGATAAATATGTATTAAATGGCATTGTTTTTTACACACTATCTTGTAACCTGCTTCTTAGGTTAATATTAATTCATCCCTAATTTCTAAGCCATTAATTATAATTCAACAACCTAATGATTAATGTGTGAATAATATTATATGATGATATATTCAAATTTATTAAGCTTTCTATTCTTAGACAAATAAGTTTTTAAAAAATTTTTGCATCGTAAACTATGTTGTAGTAAATACTGTTATAGTAATATCTTATATATACCCACAATCACTTCTATAAAACAAACACTTAGAAATAAAATTTCTAGCATGAATGTGATAAAATGCTATTGCTTCTGCCAAATTATTTGCCATAAATGTACTCATTTACAGCAACATTAAGATCATTTTTATTTACTCTATAGAATTCTCTCCTAAATTCTTAATGATATTAATGGCATAAGAATCAAGACATTTAATATTTCCCATCATAAAGAAATCATTTCACTTTACATCTTATATTTTAAGTAAGTAGACTTGTGAAAAATTTGTCAGAAATGGTGGAAGAATTATACATGGTATTCAATTCAATTCAACAACTGTAGCTGAAGTACTGACTGTTGATCTGTAAAGCACTGAGTGAGTCAGCATTAGATTCGTGTGTTGGATGGAAATGTCAACTCAGACTCTTCAAGTCCCCTTTCTTATGATTCATATTTTTAAAATTGTATCAAGGAACTTCTAATTTATTTATAATTCCTTGGAAATTGCCCTTCTTAATTGTCTCTTATCAAGTTATCATGGTTATAACTTCTCTAAAAGTGCTAGAAGTATATATATATATATATATATATATATATATATATATATATATATATATATTCTTTTTTTCTCTCTTATTTGAGTAAAATGACTGATAATATATTTAGTATGGTTTTTATGTTTTTTTACTTGGTGACTCATGTGGCCAATCACATCTTAGCAATTTTATATAATCATTTTTCTTCCCAAGGGGAATAGTCTCAATGTCTCAGAGAGGATTAAATTCCTAAGTTTGTGGCATCTAATTGATATGAGCTGTGTTATATTTTATGAAAACAACTATTTCTAGTACAACTTTCTCTGAACTGGAGAACTATCAAAGAAGGGGAAGGGCTGGTGATGTAGCTCAGTGGCAGATCACCTGCCTAGTACATGCAAATCTCTGGCTCAGGCCTCAGAACTACCTAAGGAGTCACCCCTGAACAGAACCCAAGATGCTGCAGATATGTAAGATTCATTATTCCAGTTCCTCTTTTATATCCCCATGTGCTTTTTTACCATTCATTACAGACATCAGAATCTGTGGTCATTATATATGCAATCAACTTCTTGTATACATTTTAATAAATAATCAACATTGAATGGCTATCAACTGTGGCCCTCTCGTTTACCAATTTACCCCAGAGGTCAAGCACAGTGCCTGACACATACTACAGTTACTATAATTTTTATAATTACCCTTCTGTGGTATAGAACACAGCATCTTCCTCCTACCCAATTGTATAATTACCTGTTATCTGACTACCCATTCTCCCTCTACCCTTTCTACTACTCTCTACTTCTATGAAATTTACCCTTTTAGCTTTCCAAATGAGATAAAAAATGTATTATTTGCCTTTCTGTGCATGACTTTTCACTTAACATCATGTGACATAGTACTGTGACTAAAATTTACAACTATCTTCATGTATTTTATAAAAAACTAGAAGGCAGTAGTTTATCTCATCAACATAAATCAATGTGTCAGGAGATAGAAATGCTAACTACACTTAATTGACCATTATGGATTGTATAAATGTATTGAATTATTATACTATATCCCACAATTATGTACAATTAAAGTTCTACTTTTCAATAACAACTAAAAATAAGAACACATCATTCGTCATCTTAAGAAGCTCAAAGTCTGGCTAGAAGGAGAAAATTTTAAGCATATATTCAGTTCCTGATAATAAGGACAGCTGAAGGACCATGTGCCAGGTGAGGTGGAATTCCACAAAGAAATTCAACTCAGTAATGGCATATGTAATGAGTGTGTACTTTCAAATAAGAAAAAAACATGTGCTCACTATCATGTTTCTTTGAGAAGACTGAAGGAAGTTAAGTCAAATTCCAAGTCCTTTCATCTGAAGCTGCAAAGGAACAGGAATATGTGAAATAGAGACACAGTGACATTTGCTTTTCTTTACATGTTCAAATGTATGCTTTCTTCATGAGGTATCTTATTCCAACTTCTAAAACCTTAGAAAATTATTTTTCATCTTTATTTTTTAAGATTATGAATTTAACTAAGCTATTCTGATATATCTATGTCTACCACTGAATGTAAATTTAGATGCAGGGTATAGGATTCTATTCTGCTCCATACAAATTAACCTTATATCTGGGGATTGAAGTGATTTATTAATATTAGCTAAATAAAAATTAACCAAAGCTATTTAACACCTATTTCAAATGTTCACTGCCAGAATTCAGTTAAGCAGAATAAAATGTTTTACTAAATACCATCATCATCTGCAAGCAAAAATAATCAATAAATATATTAATGCAATCAGGGATCACATGGAGTGATACCATGATTTCATAAAGTTCTGAAGATCTATCTATGATTCTGTGACACATTAACTAAACTGTTCTGTGTGGGTTTCAATAATAGTGTATACATAAATTTATGAAATCACACAGGAAAGGAAAAGAAGGTTTAGGATCTTGGTGCAGAATGTGAGCTTTAAACAAGCACTGGTTCAGCTCTAGTGAAGAGGGAGCAGGTTCTTCCTCTCCTCTTCCTCTTCCTTTTCCTCCTTCTCTTTAATGCCCTTGTAGGCCTGTTCCTTTTAGTCTTCATCCTCCTTAATATTTTTGCTAAATCTAGGCCCAATGAAATTCCTGCAAAATATCCGTGTTTTGATTTGAAAATTAAAAGTATAAACCTAAAATCATCACCAAGACTAAAATAGAAGTATTTATTTAATGTTTCAACATCTGTGTGCTCATTAGAACAGACTTTTTGGGGGGAGGAGGGGTTGGGTGTACAAAGCAGACTCCAGAGCCAATTCCCTGAAGTCACAACCTCGATCTGTAACTTGATATCCATTACTTTATGGAAATTTCCTAGTTTCCTTGTACTTCATTTTTCTAACTAAAATAATATCTACTCAACAGACTTGTGAGGATTAAATATCAATAGACATTAGAAAACTAGAGCCTGAAACATCATACAAAGAAGTGTATGTTACATCATTTAATAAGAAAAAATAATTTTACTTTAATGACTGTATGGCCAATGTTTATGAATTTTGTACATAACATTGGAGAATCACAGAACCCAAATGTTTGCACAGGAAGAAAAAGGTAAAAGATACAGACAAATTTCTATAATATTTAGGAGGTCTTCTCTTCCTACCCTTTTCCCACAAATGTGAAATTTGAGGTCAGAATATTAATCTACTGATTGAATAGATTAGTGCATTCTTGAAAATGTGAGAATATTAATTTCAGGAACACTGTGATAAGGGTGTCGATAATTTTTTAACATATGAATCAATATTCTCTAGTACAACCAGAGAGATAGGAATCAATACATATTAGTTTAATGTCAAAGCCAGACATGCAGTTTTAAAAATAGGAAATTGCTTTCTGAGTGAAAATAAAATGATTTATTCTTAAAGTGGAAGACCCTTTTCGAGCTAAAGTTATTTCCAATGACTACTTTAAGGTTGTACCACATTTCTTATGATGTTCGGGTGTTATTCAGTGTTTTGTCATTTATAGTATACATTGATTAAAATTCTTTACATCTCCCTTGAGGCAGTACTTTCTTTTTTACAAAATGCGATCTCTTAAAATATGCTTAATTGTTTATTGAATTTGTGGTATTGTTTGTAAAGCAGTAAGTTTACTGGTTTTATAAGCACATTTTCCTTTAAGATGATTTTCAGTATATGTAATCACATATTTGAGCTTACAATTATTACAGGGTATAGAATGGAAATTGAACACCAACTCTGACTAATTTTTTTTTAAAGAAACAAATGTACTACTTTTACATCCAGGCTTCCTGCCTATACAGAGAGACAAATCAGAAGGGAAAGGCACGTCCAAGGTAATACTCTGCTTTTTCAAACATGCCTTGCTTATGTCTGAAAGTGGGTTGTCCCCATTCAAAGTACTGCTTTAAAAACTTCGTGGTCATTAATCTGCCTTTGTGCCCATCTATAATTGGAAAGAAATGTCAAATGAATGTAGTTACCCAGAGTGTAGCGTACTGTACCCCTCCATTTGATATATCAAAAATGTGTGAATGTCCTGAGAATCAAAGCTTACAACTGCAGACCCTGGTTCAACTGGGCTGTTTTACCAGTATGAGACATAGAAGCACTGTCTATTCATCCATGAGGCTCTAGAAACAAGAGATAAATGAATGTACAAAGATGTTGCTTGGAGCTGGGCAGAAATGCTGTGTGGAAAGCAGTACAGTAAGGTCTGGGCAGTGGGGAAGTTGTGTTAGGTTCCTGAAAGAACTTAAACACATTTCTGAAAACTGTTCCAGCATTTAGAATTTTGCCTAACAGAAGCTACTCTCAATCATTTCATCTAAGAATTTAGAAAAAAAATAAATCACAAGGAGAAAATTAGAAGTACATCTAGTATACTAGAGAGAAATTAATAACATGAAAATCTCTCATACCTTTAGGTGAGCAGCAAGGGCATAAATAAAGAACCAAAAATATGTATGTTAGTATTCTCAAGTTATAAATCAGGGTAACAAATTACTAAATAATGTCTTTTCTATATTTTTACCTCAATAAATATATCATTGTTATGATAAAAAACAAAAATATGTGTGAGGTTATGATTTTATCAAAGCAAATTGAGTTTAATGAATGTTCATGTCTAAATATTTTACACATGGAAAGTGCTGTTTAAGTGAGCAATAAAATGCCTGAATAATTCATAATTTTTCTATTTATTTTTACTGACTTCATTTCTTGGCTTTACTTCAGGAAAAAAAATAATTCAATCACGATACAGATTTTCAAACAATTAGTATTGAAAGAATATAAAAGAATTTAAAATTAAAATGTATTTACATTGAAAATTTAAAAATGGAGATATTTATACACTAATTCAAATTAACATAAATGTAAATATAAGTCATGTAATACAGTTTTTTAAAAAATATTTATCTTATAAATTATTCACAATTAACATAAGGGCAAAATACAAAATTTCAATATTAACCTAAAACATAAAATGTTTATTAGATATTATTGAAACAAAGGTTTATTGTACCTTTTTAGAATACATTCAAATATTGAAAAACCAAAATTTGTAAGCTAGTAATACATTACCAGTGCAAGAAATCGACATGTTATAGTTTCTCATTATATTGAGATATGCATGCACCTATATTACATGCACAGGTTTAAATGTGATATACATTTTTAATGTTAAAAATGTTTCTTAGTCACTCCATGCAGCTGTTGAAGGACTCCGATTCATTGGAAATTTGGTGATATTTGTGGAGTGCATGGGTACTATTCTATTAAGCAAGAATGAATTGCAACATGTTATTTGTAACAAAGTATGCAACAAATTACTTAGTCATTTTTTCTTACTGAAGCATTTCCACCACACACATGTCACCTAAAATGTAAAGTCTTTATTTTTTAAATTCATTTGCTATTTAGAAATAGTGAATCTGCAAATTTCTATGGCATTAGGATAAAGTTTCGCTTTCTTTGAAAGTTAAAGCAAAACTGGTAAGGAAACATTGCTTTGAGTTTTCAACTGTGTTAGGAGATAAGACGTTTTGGCATCCAAGAACTTCTGGAAGTTGAATAAACATGTTATACTTCTTTGATATAATTATAATTTATTGTTATTATTATCATTGTTGTATATTTTATGTTTATATTTTATGTGAATCAAACACCAAGTATTTTATTTCAACTTGCTAAGTTCTAAAAAAAGAGTATGTACTGGGACCTTTCCTCCATTTTTGTTCCTCTCACTTACATAAAAGGTAAAATGGTATATTCAAAAGGAAGGAAACTCAAAGTTGCTTTATCTCCTCTCCAGATCCATTAAACCTTAAGCATGGCTCATAAATGGAGAGTGCAATTAGATACAACACTGGAGAATTTTGTTATTATGGGGCATGAAAGAATTTGTAAGAAGCCATGAAAGCAAACTACTATACAGATCTTCTCATGATTCTCTGAAGAGCTCACTAACAAACCTAAGTAGCCAACACTAAAAAGCCAGTATTTGGACAGATGGCATATGATAGGTAGAAGAAAAAAATGTAAATAAACCTTAGTAAGTAAAAACCAAAAGAAAACAACACACATTTTCAACTTATTCCACTCATTCCTGTTCCCCTAAAACTCTTCCATACTAAAAAAGACAAAAGCAGAAGAACTTGGAACAGGTGTGATGTCAAGACTAAGAAGAGGTTAGATTATGCTCCTCTCTTCAGTGTTGTTGCTCTTCAGTCCTTTACCACATGTGAATTTAGGGGAAGGCACAGACTTAAAATAGAATTTAAGTTTAAAGTTGCATTTTAACTAAATTATTCTCTTGTAATATATGAAACAATGTCAAAGTGAAAATAAAGTTAGGCCATTTCCCCAAGATATTAAAAGTAGCAAGGGGAGATTTCTGTCATAATTGAATATAAATGTAGAAAAATTCTGGTTCTTAATTTTGCCCTACTTAACTCAGTCCATCCAACAAAGTTACATATTTAGTTCATCTGTTGATATGTAGACATTTCTCTCAATGTTTTGCTACTATAACAATATCATTGAATCTCCATGAACTTCCCTTATTATTTCATTGATGATATTTTTTTTGAGTCCAAGATGTACACTGCTAAATTTTGCTTCACAAAAAAATGTGTAATGACCCTTAAAAACCCATTTGTTTTTCATAAGTTTAGGAAAAAATCTTTTATAGACCTAACTTTGATTTTCTCCTGGTTAGCCAGCGTTTCATTGTTATGAACAAAATATCTTAAAAGGACACTTTAGAGAAGGAAATATTTATTTTGACTCACAGTTTCAGAGATATTAGTCTCTTAAAAAGCAAGATATGGTATACAATACAGATAGACTGCATTTGACAGGTAGAAGAAAAATGCTTCTTACAAATTCTTTCTTGCCCCAAAATCACAAAATTCTCCAGTGTTGCATTTTAGTCTCTCATTTGGTTAGCTGCCTCCATTGAGGCAATGCAGAACATCATGGCACAAGGGATTGGCAGAGGAAAGCTGTTCAGCTTGTGGGGGAGAGAGAGAGAAAGAGGGAAGGAGGGAAGGGATACAGAAGAATATAAATCCTTCTTCAAGGCACACCTCCAGTGACCTACTTCCTTCAATTAGATCTCACCTCACAGTAGGCCATTCAGGTATCAATGTATTAATGCATCAGTATATTTAAATACATTAAATACATTTTAAATACTTTTAAAATCAGTTGATGTGTTAAAAAGGGCTGGAAATATATTTTGAATAAAGGGTTTGGTAGTATTAATTTCCATCCAATAACAGAGGAACATAGTAAATTCAGTGAGTTTAAAATATTTACAATTTTTTTTTTCTTTTTGGTACTGGGGAATGAATTCAGAGGTGATCTACCACGAAGCTATATTTCCAGCCCTTTTTATTTATTTATTTATTTTTAATTTTAAGAGAGGTCTTTTTCTCTTAGTTGTAAACTGGCCCCCAACTTCCATTACTTCTGCCTCTGCACCCCAGCTCCTGACTTTAAAACTTATCTTAAGTTTAAAAGACATTCATAGTCACTTTAGCCATTCTGGTAATTTAACCCCCAGGGTTCTAAAAAATTAAAGGTTTGGTAGGAGGAGTAAAAGTGTTTGAAATAGGAGTATAAAAAATATGGTGAACTAACCAAGACAATGGTATTTTAATATTATAGAGTTTTCCTTATGAGATCTCATAAGAAAGAAATAATTGATTACAAAAAAATACCATTCTGTTAAAGACACTGAAAGAAATTCTCACACTTAAATACATATGCACACATGTATATCAGTATGCAAACACACAGAGGGCTATTACAGTAGATAATGAGGCCCAAGGGATGGGAAATGGGGAAGTAGAGTAAGTTTTCTTTTTGAATGAGACTTGTATATTTCTTCTTGCCTATATGAAAGTACATGTGTATCATGGATTATAATGAGATTTGTACTCTATGAGGAATACACTATTCAGCTAATGAACACTAGTCTACAAAATCCAGCTTGGTGCTCTAGTATGAAGGGAAGAAGAATAGGTCACCTAACAGTCTTGCAATCATGAGATCAGATCATATTTCCTTCTCAACTAATAAATATGTGGGTAACCTCAGTTAATGTTTAACCCCATAAACTCAAAAATATTTAATCCCATTTAACTGATGCATTATGAGAAAGTTAGAAATTATATATGGCCATTAAGATTTTGTATGTGATGAATCTTGTTTGATAAAGAAGACTCAGTCTCTAACATGAAAAGAAATATGTAGTAAGCACATAGAAAAGGAGATTATAGGTAGAGAGAAATACAGTATAGGAAGGCAGAAGAGACAAGAACAGCCAAAATAGTACTAATAACTTTACATTTTGTTATATATTGACTGTATTCTAATCAACGATGTATACTTAGTACCTTTGAATATTAAGTAGATTTTTTTAAATTAAATCTTATTAACACATGCAAGTTTGGTTAAATACCTGTGCAATTGAGCTACAATACAGAACCATTTATTTGGATTGAAAACTTTTTCTTTCTTACTTGCTTTTGTTCATGGTATACTTTGTAAATTTTCCCATTTGTGTACTTAATCATTTCTATACAAGTATATGATATACATTATGCATTTATTCTGATTTATCATTTTCTTTAACTTTCTTAAGTGTTCACAGTCAAAATCATTAATCTGATACTTGGGATTTTCAATCTTCAGTGTTGTGCTTAATATTAATAAGATTTATGTTGTATAATAATAGGGTCTGGTGTACCTATTATTAAGTCCCATTGTCTCTTTATAGTCTTGCCTTGGGTAGGTCTGAATCAGAGCACTGACTGCACACAGGGAGTCAAGGATAAGACTTAAGCATCTATTCATGTCAAAACAAAGATGGTATTACTCTTTTCTGCATTGACCCCTAAATCCGTACAGATTATCTAATTTTGAACTGATTTTTATACGCCATGGTAACAAGGATAGGAAGCTTTCTCATTCCCATTCTATATACACTTTTGAGTGGTCACAATGTTCATTTGCTGAGTGAAATATGTTTTTGAGTTGTCAGAATTGTCTGTCTACTAGTTTGACCAGGCAAAGTGAAAGCTATAATGGATTAAGCACAGAAACAATGTTTATCATGGGAAAATTTCAGGTACTATGTAATAAGTTTCTATCTTATCCCCATTATGAACCTGTTACAAATAGCTGGTCCAGCCAGAACTTATCTCATTCCAAAGAATGCATTAATTATATTGAAATCAAAACACATCTGTACATATATAAAAAGCCAAAAAATGTAGTAAACAAATAGGAAAAATAAAAGGAGGAAATTTTTGGCAGATAAAGAACATCAACAAAAACTGTGACTGAACAGATAATTATTTTGACTAATATCACCATAAATTAAAACAATGAATCAATTTCTGCTATATAACAAAAACACAATGAATATATCTATAGAAGAGCTTAAAGACAAACAACACAATTTGAGAAAAAACAAAAGTAAAATAGAAGTTTTCAATGAAATAGAATAAGTGAAAGTTTAAATGACCTAAGAGCAAGAATCCAGATTTGATAAAATGTTTGATGAAGAATAAATAGTTTCTTCCAAAAATAAATATGTAATTCAAGAGATAAAAGCTTAATAGTAATGTAAAGCTAAAAATATTAATGTAGAAATATCAATAAGACATTTCCAAAGAAAGACTGCAATTACAAAAATTAAGAAAAGAAAAATTGTAGCCACTATGGAAGTAAACATCTGCTGTTTTTATTCTAAGAGTTTTTTTGAGAAAAAATCCATTTAAAATTTATCTAAATTTATTTTCATAATAACAAACAAATTTTTTATAGGCCAGGTTATTACTGAACATATATAATTTAAATATGAAAGTACAGCATCCCTTTATGTTCAAAACTCTAGAAAAACTAGGGATAACAGGAACATACCTCAATATTGTAAAAGCTATCTATGCTAAGCCTCAGGCTGGCATCATTATGAATGGAGAAAAATTGAAGGCATTCCCTCTAAAATCTGGAACAAGACAGGGATGCCCTCTCTCACCACTTCTGTTCAACATAGTTCTCGAAACACTGGCCAGAGCAATTAGACAGATGAAAGAAATTAAAGGCATCAAAATAGGAAAAGAAGAACTTAAATTATCACTATTTGCAGTTGACATGATTCTATACCTAGCGGACCCAAAAGGGTCTACAAAGAAACTATTAGAGCTAATAAATGAATTCAACAAACTGGCAGGATATAAAATCAATATGCATAAATCAAAGGCATTCCTATATATCAGTGACAAATTATCTGAAATGGAAATGAGGACAAACACTCCATTCACAATATCCTCAAGAAAAATAAAATATTTGGGAATCAACCCAACAAAAGAGGTGAAAGACTTATACAATGAAAACTACAGAACCCTAAAGAGAGAAATAGAAGAAGATCTTAGAAGATGGAAAAATATACCCTGTTCATGGATAGGCAGAACTAACATCATCAAAATGGCGATATTACCAAAAGTTCTCTATAGGTTTAATGCAATGCCAATCAAAATCCCAACGGCATTTCTTGTAGAAATAGAGAAAGCAATCATGAAATTCATATGGAAAAATAAAAGACCCAGAATAGCAAAAACAATGCTAAGCAGGAAGTGTGAATCAGGCGGTATAGCGATACCAGACTTCAAACTATACTACAGAGCAATAGTAACAAAAACAGCATGGTACTGGTACCAAAACAGGCGGGTGGACCAATGGTACAGAATAGAGGACACAGAAACCAATCCACAAAACTACAACTATCTTATATTTGATAAAGGGGCTAAAAGCATGCAATGGAGGAAGGATAGCATCTTCAACAAATGGTGCTGGGAAAACTGGAAATCCATATGCAACAAAATGAAACTGAATCCCTTTCTCTCGCCATGCACAAAAGTTAATTCAAAATGGATCAAGGAGCTTGATATCAAATCAGAGACACGCCGTCTGATAGAAGAAAAAGTTGGCTACGATCTACATACTGTGGGGTCGGGCTCCAAATTCCTCAATAGGACACCCATAGCACAAAAGTTAATAACTAGAATCAACAAATGGGACTTACTCAAACTAAAAAGTTTTTTCTCAGCAAAAGAAACAATAAGAGAGGTAAATAGGGAGCCTACATCCTGGGAACAAATCTTTACTCCTCACACTTCAGATAGAGCCCTAATATCCAGAGTATACAAAGAACTCAAAAAATTAGACAATAAGAGAACAAACAACCCAATCAACAAATGGGCCAAGGACCTGAACAGACACTTCTCAGAGGAGGACATACAGTCAATCAACAAGTACATGAAAAAATGCTCACCATCTCTAGCTGTCAGAGAAATGCAAATCAAAACCACCCTAAGATACCATCTCACTCCAGTAAGATTGGCAGCCATTATGAAGTCAAACAACAACAAGTGCTGGCGAGGATGTGGGGAAAAGGGTACACTTGTACATTGCTGGTGGGACTGCAAATTGGTGCAGCCAATTTGGAAAGCAGTATGGAGATTTCTTGGAAAGCTGGGAATGGAGCCACCATTTGACCCAGCTATTCCCCTTCTTGGTCTATTCCCTAAAGACCTAAAAAGAGCATGCTACAGGGACACTGCTACATCGATGTTCATAGCAGCACAATTCACAATAGCAAGACTGTGGAACCAACCTAGATGCCCTTCAATAGACGAATGGATAAAAAAAATGTGGCATTTATACACAATGGAGTATTACTCTGCATTAAAAAATGACAAAATCATAGAATTTACAGGGAAATGGATGGCATTAGAGCAGATTATGCTAAGTGAAGCTAGCCAATCCCTAAAAAACAAATGCCAAATGTCTTCTTTGATATAAGGAGAGTAACTAAGAACAGAGTAGGGACGAAGAGCATGAGAAGAAGATTAACATTAAACAGGGATGAGAGGTGGGAGGGAAAGGGAGAGAGAAGGGAAATTGCATGGAAATGGAAGGAGACCCTCAGGGTTATACAAAAGTACATACAAGAGGAAGTGAGGGGAAAGGGAAAAATAATACAAGGGGGACAAATGAATGACAGTAGAGGGGGCAGAGAGAGAAGAGGGGAGGGGAGGGGAGGGGAGGGGGGATAGTAGAGGATAGGAAAGGCAGCAGAACACAACAGACACTAGTATGGCAATATGTAAATCAATGGATGTGTAACTGATGTGATTCTGCAATCTGTATATGGGGTAAAAATGGGAGCTCATAACCCACTTGAATCAAAGTGTGAAATATGATATATCAAGAACTATGTAATGTTTTGAACAACCAACAATAAAAATTAAAAAAAATATGAATAGGTAAAGGTTTTATAAGCTATTCATTTTAGGTTAGTAAAGTACAATAATATATTATAATAAGGGGTCATATGGTCTGATAGACTTGAAAAATGCTATACTCTTCTTTCTTTTTGTCAATAGCAGTTATCACTTTAGTCAATGAGTTATAATTGCTATTTCATCATGTTTTGTAATTTTCTCACCAATAGGAATATTAATTCTATGAGAAAAGAGATCTCTGCTTATTTATTCACTAATATATCCAGGAACTTAAATTGTGTTCAACATTTATAAACAAATTAATCTGTTAATTCACTTCTTTAACAAATATTTAGTGAATATGTATTAGATAAATAAAATTGAGTTATCAAAAAATAAATAAATAAATAAATATGAACAAATGTGTTGGGTATTAATGCTGTATTTCTGACAAAACATTTAATCAAACATAAAATTCAACTCTAACTTTAAATTATCCTGTATAATGAAATCTCAATGGAAACAGCAAAAAGGTTAGCATATATTCATGTGGTTTACATTAATTTATTTTTACTAAAATATAAATAAGTTTTATCAAATATCATACACAGAAACAATATAAATTATTTTATAGTATTTGTAAACATTTTCACATAATTTAAGTATAAAAAGAAATCTAACAAAATTTAAAAGTAAAAACACTACAGATACTAATTTCTAATCATAACTCAGTAACCCTAGAAAGGAATAACAGAATGACTACAATAAATACAGAATTAGATATATTTTATCATATACCATTTTATGTTTAAATCAGTTTATTAAAATTCTTGAAGTAAAATTGACAGAAAGGTATGCAGATGTTGAGTTTTCAATAGTGATAGTTTACAATAGTGATAGTTTACCAGTTAAACAGCTGCCAAATAGTTAAGATAATGTCAATACAATCTATTTTAACTTTCCCAATATAAACAAGTGATTTGATTTGTTTTATATGAAAATCCAAACTTTAAATATTCCTCTGACCACTGCTCTATCCATATACTATATGCTTCTATTATGATAGCATGATTTCATAAAACTTCTAATTTAAAATTACAAATTATAATTTATTTATATTTTATTCTTGAGACTTTACCAAGCAAATATAAGACCAAGTCTAGATATTTTCCATGTGTTAACATTCATAATTTTGTACAACAAATCAAAATAAATAATAAATTTAAAAGATATTAAGTAAACTTCTTATTATATTAAATTTATGGTGAAGTATACAAAAAGCTCTAGAACTTTGTCTGAAAAGGCCATTGTTGATTACAAGTTTGTATCAATCAATGTCTGTATTTCTTGCTTTTCATTCATATAACAAAGACAGCCTGCAAAATGTATACTTTGCAAAATGTAAACTTTTATACCACCTAAGATGACTAGATGCTTGGTAAGTAAATTTTTTTTTAATGATCATATTTATTCTGAAAAAGGAAAATTTAAAAAAATCCCTAATAAAATAATCCAAACTTATATTTATAATCAATGACATCATTTCATTTAAATATAGCGTTTCATTGAATATAAAGTGAAACTCCAACATTTATGGCTATTGACTTGGCAGCACAGGTGTGAAAAATATGTTAGCACTGTATATAAGTAGCATCATGTGTTCTCAATAAATCTGTCAAAATTTTCTAATGACATTATTTTTAATGGTTACTCATCTAAAAGCAAAATGTTATTAGGCATTACTTATTTCTGTAATAGGAAGTTATGTGAAAGACATCAAAATTAATCTTAAATTTCAAGTCGGATTCTTTTCCCCATCTATTATCAAATTTTCTTACTTAAATTCTCATTTTCTTTTAGCTATTTAATTAGCAATAACTTAAATTCATCACCATTCAAATGCTCTCAGAGGGCCTTGAGTATATGAAGCTGGAAAGAAATATGATTTCAACTTGACAGGCTTAACAGTGTAAATTGAAATGTACACTGCAGCCACCTTCCATTAAAATGTAAAGTGAGACATTCATTTTGTTATAAAGATAGTGAGTAAAAGGGAAAAAATACTTTGTTTTTTTTTTATTTTTGCATTATAATTATACATAATTGTGTGGTTCACTTTGACATATTCATCAGTGCATATCAAGTAATTTTCTCCATTTCAATTCCCTTTACATTTTATAAAAATGAATTCTACATGAACCTATTCTGTGGAGAAAAGAGAGGACTATCTTTTCTCCTGTGACATAATTGTTTTGAACTTGTTGTTTTTGAGTTGTGATTATTTACTCAACCTTTTTTCCAATAAATCATTTGTAATTAGCCCCAATTTATATGGTTAGATATTTATGTACATAGAACATCATGTGCCCTATGATTATAATTTTTCCATCCTATGGACTGTATATTTGTCAGAATTATGCAAGGCTTCAGAATCTCTCCTACTTAAAAGTCGGATTTAAAAAAAAATTAAAAAAAAAAACAGCAGTGAAAAAATAATCTATACTGCCAAACAGCACAGGAGTTCTACTATGGACGGATGCCTATTCTTTCTTCATTTTTTTTTTTTTAATTTAGCTGTGGCACTGCAGGATATTCTTTCTAGAACCTGCAGCCAATCCATGGAATTCTTAAGACAAATTCTAAATCTATTTGAAATTGTTTATTTTAAAAAAGTAGGTCCCATACATAGAAATATTTCATCTGTATTTATAAAATTTCCTTGAAACAACTATTTTTAGATGTCAATCTCTTGAAACAAAACCTAATGTTTCTCCATTTTGGTGACCAAAAGAGAGTAAAAATGGGACTAAGTTGTGCTTTAATTGTAGAAGTCTAAGTCATTTTCATTTAGACACAAAGATTTTATCTAGTTTTCTCCTTGCCATCTAACAGAAGAAATTTAATCATGTCATTTTTCTAGCTTTTGGCTATAGATGGGAATCATACTCACCTATACATTTTCCATAAGTATTTTTTTAAGAGTTGTCAGATAGTGTCAGATAGCAGAGCAAAAGAATTAAGGTCACTTTCAAACCTAAATCTCCTTTGGTTCAGAATACTAAATTGCTACAAAGTTAGTGGGTTAGATTTGAATTTAGAATCTCTCTCTATATATATATCTAAATATCTATATCTATATATTTTTTTCTCCAATTCAATCTTCCTGGCTAAAAATACATAATAAGCAAGTATTTAATGGGACAAAGGGACGTGTCAAGGTGAAAAAGTAGATAGCATCAGGAATAAGATATCATATTTTGCTGTTAACAGCTATATTTTTACTTCTTCCTCTTATTTTCTGGGTAAAAGGGTAAATAATTTGGCTTATAATTCAATCATTCTAAAGTCTGAGGAAGAAATATAATGATTGTGAAAAGTACATTCCATTCTAGTACTTTTCAACTGTCAAAGAAAAGATATTATCAATTTGTATCACCTATATTTCTATGTAATTTTAAATTATAAATCAATCCTTATTTTTTCAAAAATAAACAAGAATGTGTTGCTTCAAAGTCACAGTCACTTATTCTCCAAGTAGAGAATTACAACTTGTAGAAAATCATTTGCATCCATTTCCTAGTCAAATGTCAAATGATGTCATAAGAAAATGAGACAAAGAGAGCATGTGCATGTTTGTGTGTGTTAAAATTTTCTTGAAACAGAGAGTGGGGGCGGGGAATGAATTCAGAGTGGACAGTGATGTATTTAAATATTTTTAAAAGACATTGTAACAAAAGTTGATTTAGGAGAAAGCTTGTAATACAAAATTGGAAATTCTTCAAATATTTAGGAATTATCTACTTAATTGTGTAATAATTCTTTACTTATTAAAATATTGTATTAATTCTTTATTCATAGGACATGCATTTGTTATTTCAAAGTTCTTTATCATATATGGATTATCTCACTTCAAAAAGAAATTTAAAAACCTATTTTTACACAATAGTCTAATTAATCCAATTGTCATACTCTTGTTAAAATATTGAGAATGGGACATTTAAAGCACAATAGTGCAATATTAAACTAAGATTTACATAATCTTGGATATAGATGCTGGATTTTAAAAGCCAACAGCACCTTTCATAATAAACAGCAAGGTACTTTTGCAAAGAATCATTTATTAAAACCAAACTACTATTTCAATAAAGCATTAAGATTTGCTGTGAAGAATGCCCCTTGGGCAGCACTCTGAAATAATAGTGAATTGCTATTCTAATCCACAATGGAACATTTTAATAAGTGTGATAAATGACTCACAGAGAGCTTCTGATTTCAATGTCAGTTGAATTAGAATCAGGCAAAAGCTCGCCCTGGGTGATGGATGTAGAGGATTTTCGTGGTAAACACTTTGCAATGTCAGGACAATACAAGCTTATGGAACTCTCAGAAGCAAAATTCATGTCCATTTGTCAACTTTCTGCCTAAGGGTAAAAATGTAGACAGAACACTAGTCTTACTTTAGCAGGTAATATACTCCCTTCATTTCTGTAACCCTTCAAAATGAAACAAAGCAAAGAAATTAAAAGATAAAATGTATACAAATATATTACTTTACATTTAGATACATAACATTATGTTAATAGCCTCATTAGTACTATAGATTGGAGAACTACATTATGGTCAACTGAAATTGTTTTTCTCTCATAAAAAATATTCTTTAGAAAATATTTTTTTCTTTAGGTTTCCAAGTTTTATGACAATACAAATGTCTATGTGGCACTTTTCTTTTCCAGAAGATGTAAATTACAAATACTTTCACCTGATTTTGTTACCTTAGAATCCATATGAGAATGAGTATGAGAATTATGAAATTTTAAAATATTCATGATACAGAATAGTGCCTTACTGTAGACTGCTATTTAAATTTTTAAAAGATTGTCCTATTTGCATTATCTCCAATTATTTTCTTGCAATATTATTTTAAATATTTCCACAGTAAAAAGTTTGTGACTCATACTTCACGTTTTCTAAGTTAACATCTAACTCACTCTTTTCCCAAAATATAGTTTGTATTGCAGAAGTATGATGCTGATATATACAATGTATTTTTAACAATATAATATATTTGAATGGAACTTACCAGAAGAAACCAAAAAGACTTTTTAAAAGTGCAGCCAACACATATAAACGTAAGCAAATAAATTTTCTTAAGTTTTGTTACAGATAAAACCTTGGAACGCTGCAAATTACAAAGATAGGAGAAAATTATGTCAAATTATAAATAACACCCATGAACATTTTTAGAATAAAGTAACTTTCAAATATTCTAAAATGTATTTGCAGATTTCTTTCTTTTTTTTTTACTGTTTTTTTTTTTTTATTGTTGGTTGTTCAAAACATTACATAGTTCTTGATATATCATCTTTCACACTTTGCTTCAAGTGGGTTATGAACTCCCATTTTTAGCCCATATACAGATTGCAGAATCACATCAACAAAATTGGCTTTGGGCATGGTTGATAGAGTATAGCAGTGTTTTCCACAATTTAATACCAATTTTGAATAACCTGGGAATCTTACTCAAAGGAAGGTTCTGATGCAGTGGGTCTGGCATGTGGGTTCTAAGGATCTGCATTTCTCAGGAGTTTCCAGATGAGACTGTCTCCTGATGTGTGGAATGTGTCTTGATGAGGTGGGAAATTAGGACTGTTCCATGACTTCACCTACATAATATCCAGGAGAGGTTTTGAAGAGTGAAAAGTCTCTGCTCTGTGTTGGTCATAATTAAATAAATAAACTTTACATTAAACATTTTATTCCTTTAGGTTTAATTACTGTCAGGAAGACACAGAAATTATTTCATTGTCATTTAGGAGCATTAACTGTGCAACCAGACACGTGGTTGGATTGCCATTTTCATTCTTAAGAAGTGGTGTTAAATCCTCACCCATAAATCTAAAAATACTAGTAATGGTAACTTCATTAACATTTGTGATTTACATTAAATTGGTAACATACCTAAAATGCTTAGAATAGTGAAGAGGCAGAAGTCATTGAGCTGGAGCTAAAATATTTGAAATTGAATTTCAGCTCAGTTGGTAGAGTGCTTGCCCTGGGTTCAATCCCCAGCACCACGTAAAAAAAAAAAAAAAAAAAAAAAAAAAA